>NW_027417664.1:0-14116 GCF_009905375.1 Apium graveolens | reverse complement strand
TGTAGCATCACCAATGATCAGTTCAAAAGGGTGATTCTTGGTCCATTTCCTTTGAGGTGGTAGATTAGCTCTAGATGAGGTTGCCTCAGTATTGTCATGATGTGAGATAAAATATTGATTGGTTGAAACTCCCCCTGAGTTGCTGATCCTTTAAAAGGAATTGGGAGCTCTATCAACTGATGAAGTGAATTGATTATCCGTTGACAGACTGTGATCAACGGATGCTTTATTATGAAATTCAACGGATGATGCACTTTGTCTTTCAACGAATGCTGCATTGCTTCTTTCAACGGAAGCTGAATTATGACTTTCAACGGATGCAGCATTTTGTGCATTATCCAAAGGCAGATTTTGAATTCTTCTTGAGATTCCTTCTTCATCATTCTCATCTTCACTATCATCACAATATATCTCAATGTTGTCAAATTTGAGTCCTTCATGATGTCCCTCATCTGTTAGTCCATCAATCTTTTTATCATCAAACACAACATGCACAGATTCCATGACAATGTTGGTTCTTAGATTGTAGACCCTATATGATTTTCCAGCAGAATAACCAACAAATATTCCTTCATCAGCCTTTGCATCAAACTTTCCTTTGTGATCAGATTGATTCCTTAAGATGTAACATTTGCAACCAAAGACATGCAGAAAGTTTAAAGTTGGTTTTCTTCTCTTGAATAATTGATAGGGAGTCATGCCTTTTGCTGGATTGATTAGAGAAATATTCTGAGTGTAACATGCACAGTTAACAGCCTCAGCCCAAAAGTAAGTTGGGAGTTTTGACTCTTCAAGCATTGTCCTTGCAGCTTTAATTAGTGATCTGTTCTTCCTTTCCACCACACCATTTTGTTGTGGGGTCCTTGGAGCTGAGAACTCATGCATGATCCCATTTTCTTCACAGAACAACTTTATGGTTAAATTCTTGAACTCAGTTCCATTGTCACTCCTAATATTCCTTACTTTGAAATCAGGATGATTGTTGACTTGCTTGATATGATTGATAATGATTTCACTAGCTTCATCCTTTGATCCAAGAAAATAGACCCATGAAAACTTAGAGAAATCATCAACAATCACTAGGCAATATCTTTTCCTTGAAATTGACAATACATTGACTGGTCCAAAAAGATCCATGTGTAGCAGTTGTAATGGTTCATCAATTGCAGATTCAAGCTTCTTACTGAATGATACTTTCTTTTGCTTTCCTTTCTAATAAGCATCACACAGTCCATCCCTTGTGAATTCCACTAGAGGCATTCCTCTAACTAAGTCCTTTTTGACTAGATCATTCATTGTCTTGAAATTCAAATGGGGCAGCTTCTTGTGCCATAGCCAACTTTCAACTGCACTTGCTTTGCTGAAAAGACAAGTAATGGATTCTGCATCTGTAGAGTTGAAGTCAGTTAAGTACACATTCCCTTTTCTAACTCCAGTTAGAACCACTTTATTGTCCTTTTTACTTGTGACAATACAGGCTTCAGAATTGAAGGAAACAGTATTCCCTCTGTCACATAGTTGACTGATGCTCAATAAGTTGTGTTTGAGACCATCAACCAATGCAACTTCATCAATGATGATATTTTCTCTTGTAATCAAGCCATATCCCATAGTGAATCCTTTGCTGTCATATCCAAAGGTTATGCTAGGGCCAGCTCTCTCCTTAAACTCTGTGAGCAGGGTGAAATCTCCTGTCATGTGTCTTGAACAGCCACTGTCCAACTACCATAGATTCCTTCTTTTTCCCTGCACACAAAAAAATTAATCAAGTTGATTTTGGTACCCAAGCTTCCTTGGGTCCAGCCTTGTTAGTCTTTTTCCTAGACTTCATTCCTCCTGCATCTTTTGACTTAGGTAACTTTGAGTCATCCTTGATCTCAGATGTGGTTGGTTGAAGTGTAGGGTTAGTCACATAATCATTTAGCACATTTGATTGATAAGGCATAGATTGTGCAAACATGTTATTCCACATAGGCATATTGTATGGCATGTGAGGCATACTAAATGCAGTAAAATAAGGATTATTAATATATGGCATGTTTGCGAAATGTGCATGAGGATTCTGATGAGACATAACAGGCATAGCATGCAGAGGTGACATAGACATGTTAGGCATGGAGGGATTTGAAGACAAGGGAGCATTTTTAACAGATTTGCAATTATCAGATAGGTGATTAACACTTTTACAATGCACACAGCTTTTTCTAGGAGCATACCTATCAGGTGTGTAATTGTTATGTTTATTAATCCCTACCTTCCCATTTCTTTTAGATTTTCTTTTAGTTTCCTTCTTGTCCTCAACCAACTTAAGCCTATTTTTCAGCTGATCTAAAGTCATGTGTCCTATATTCACCTTACTGACATCTTTGGATGTGCTAGCTCCTTCTTTGACAAAGTTCTTGAGAGTTAAATCATTCTTCTTATTGAGATTTTTATTTTTAAAATTACTTCCCTGTTTTAATTGATGAGCCTTCAACGGATGCTCCTTTTCTTCCTTCAACGGATAACTTTCATCATCCGTTGATTCCACATCCGTTGACAATCCATCAATTAATTCTAACTCCTTTTTGTTTTTCTTCCAGGCATCCTCACAGAATGATTCAATTCCCTGAACCTTGGCAATCTGAACACTAACATCCCTAGATGTTTTCCAGGCCTTGATTACCTCTTGCTCACTTTCTAACTGTTTAGAAAGAATTTCTACTTTCTTAACAGCTTCTTCTAGTTCACTTTCAACAGTCAAGCATTTAAGTTTAATCTTTTCAAGCTCAATTACCTGATTCTCTAACACAACATTCCTATCACTTAAAAACACATTATTCTCTTTGATCCTAGTGTTTTCTTTAGCTAGTGATTTAAGGGAAATACGCAAATGATATAATTCATTGGACATATCATTTATGGCTTCATTGCATTCATGTTTAGAAAGCTGAGAGAGATCAGTAGTAATTACCTGGTTGCTTGATGAACTAGTTTCATTTTCATCAGAATTAGCCATCAGGGCTAGGTTGACATATTCCATATCATCTTCATTGACCACATCTGCTGCCCAATCATCTTGAGTGAGAAAAGCTCTTTCCTTTTGTTTGAGCAAATCAAAATACTTCTTTTTGTAATCAACTTGCTCAAATTTCTTTTTATCAGAGGTTGGCTTCCTACATTCACTTGCAAAGTGTCCACTAATGCCACAGTTGTAACATTTGAACTTTGATTTGTCCACCATGTTTTTGTTTGGCTTAGTGAATTTTGTATTTTTCCTGAACTTCATCTTTGCAAACCTCCTGGACAGAAAAGCCAGATGTTCATCAATATCATCAGAGTCATCCGGACTGGAATTGTCTTCATCCTCAGCTACTTGCTCTTTACCCTTGCTTGATTCTGATTTGCTTGTGCCAATTTTGAGACTTGGCATTGTCTTTTCCTCATTCCTGGCTTCAACCTTCTCACTGTTAGCTACAAATGCAAATGATCCTCCTTTTCTCTTTCCCTTTTCCAACAGCTCATCTTGCTTCATCTCAAGTTCATATGTCTTCAAAATTCCATATAATCTTTCAAGTGTGAAGTCCTTATAATCTTGAGAATTTCTTAGAGAAACAGTCATAGGCTTCCATTCCTTTGGTAGAGACCTTAGAAATTTTAAATTGGAGTCCTTGACTTGGTACACTCTCCCATACAGCTTTAATCCATTCAACAGTTTCTGAAATCTGTTGAAGGTATCATTCAATGATTCTCCTTCTTCAAAGTGAAAATATTCATACTGTTGAATGAGAAGCTGCATTTTGTTTTCTCTAACTTGCTCAGTGCCTTCACAGATAAGCTGCACAGTATCCCAAATTTCCTTAGCAGTTTGGCTGTTGATGACATTGTCAAACATATCTTGATCCAGGCCATTAAACAGAATGTTCATGGCTTTCTTGTCCTTGTGGACCTCTTCAATATCTTCAACAGTCCATTCTGCCTTTGGCTTGGGAATAGACTGTCCAACAGCAACTGTTGCAGTAGCAGCTGTGGCCACCTTGTGTGGGATGTGAGGACCATTTTCAATGCAATTGATGTAGCTTTCATCTTGAGAGAGAAGATGTAAATGCATCTTCACCTTCCAGTGATGATAGTTATCTCTTTCCAGGACTGGAATCTTTACACCAATATCCTTCTTACTCATGATGTTAGCAGAATAGATCTTTAAACTCTTTGTATGTTAAGAGCAGGCTCTGATACCAATTGTTATTCCCAGTAGACTAACAATGAGATTTACAGAAGGGGGGTTGAATGTAAATCTCAAAACTTTTTCAAGTTTTGAGCAGTTTCTAAGGCTAAGTGTTTTTGAGAACAAGTGTGTGAATTGCTTGAAGCTAATACAGATAGATATATATTCAAACACAAATGTAAAGAACACAAAGAACTTAAAAACTTTTATGGTGGATTTGTTGTTCCACCAGAGATGTGTTATTTCAGAAAATCTGTGATTTAAAGAATTAAATCACAGCTGCTTCCTAGTACAAACTAGATGATTTTCTCTCTGGATATTTCTAAACAGCGCAGGAAAATTCTTATCTAATTACTAGCTGCTACTTGGTTTATATATCACCAAGTTTACAAGTGAAGATAAAACTGTAAAATACAATTAAAAAGATTCTTCACATGTTTCTTCTTCATTTCTCTATCAAATGCAATTTAGGCTTGGCTGTAGATCTTTGAATACTTCCTTGTTTGCATCAGAATGGAAATGCTGCATTTTCTTGATTCCTCCTAGAGGCTTCCACATTCCAGTTTGTCTCTGTCAACCCATGTGCCTCTGTCAGCTTGTGAATTGTCACTATCAACTGCTAATGAACTAAGCATCCGTTGAAGCTTTCATCCGTTGATGCCTTATCCGTTGAGGCTTTATCGGTTGAAGCTTTATCCGTTGATGCATTATCAGTTGAAGTCTTTATCCGTTGAAGCACTTATCCGTTGATGGATATTATCCGTTGAAGCATTAGAGACATCCGTTGAAGCTTTGTTTCTTATCCGTTGAAGGTCTTCAATATCCGTTGATACTTCTTCACTTATACAAAATTACAAGGCATGAAATATTTACAATTAGCCCTCCTATTTGTATATCCACTAGTAGTCAACATGACTGATAATTTCCTACAACATCTAAGAATTACAACTTGAATCCAGAGAATGAAATGTGCTACAATACTAAACTTATTGCTAAGTAAAGCTACTCCTTCAACGGATAGCCAAGATGGTCTTATCCGTTGAGGCTACAAACACTAGATTTCTACTTAAGTGTTTTGTTTAACTTATCATCAAACTAATACACATATTCCTAACAGTATCTATGGTTTGTTCTGATGGTTGGTGTGATGTTTGAGATGTGGTGGTAGATTGAACATCAGGATAAATAGATCTATAGGTTTGAGGATCAGCATTTACCAGGATCTGTTTTACAGACTGAGGAATCTGTAAAGGTCTAACCACCGTTTTCTTAAGGTCAGCATTTACCAAGTCATTAAAGGCTCGTTTAGCAATTTAAAGGGAGGGTATAAGTCAGTGGTAGGTTGGGGTTCATCAGCACAACATAAATTATATATAAGTTGACAAAATCTAGCAAAGTAGACAACATTCCTGTCCTCTGTCATCCTATCCCCAATAAAACCTATCACAGCACTTGCAAAATTAAAATGAGTTTGGTTAATAATAGCATACCCGATGTGCTGACTCATTATAGGAATAACATCAAAGTTAGAACACTTATTCCCGAAGGTTTTAGTGATGCAGTCGAAGAAGAAGCTCCATTCTTTTCTGATGTGTGCTCGTTTCAACTATCCAAGCTTAGCCAAACTCCTCTCATACCCCAAACTGGCCATGAGCTACTATAGAGCTGGTTCATCCGGTGTTGAGAAAATGCAGCCTTCTAGTAAATGTAAAGCCTTTCGAACTGTTCCAGGAGTTACCACATGTTCAGAATCATCCACTTCAAAAATAATGCTAGGAGTACCAGTTGCACCACCATTATCAAAATGCCCAGTCCGCCAAAACGTCAGAACTTGTTGGCTTGAAAAGACTAAAGGTTGGGTCAATGCATACCCAATTTCACTGTGTGCAAGAAGATCTTGCACAAAATGAAACTCAGACGGCGCTTCATCATGATTTAGAATTGCTGCAAAGTTGTTGGGAACGAACTTAGCTCCATCGATGATCAAATCCTTAGGTGCCATGAGAAAAATTGAAAATTAAGATTGCCTGTAAGGTGTTTGATAAAATGTCTGTATGAAAAACCAACGTCAGGAGATGAGAGAGAGTAAAAGCAAAGAAAGAGAGATAAACTGTAAAAGTAAATAAAAGATTGTATAATCTTCTCTCTCTTACTTATACTTGGTTAAAAAAATAACCGTTGGACACCTGTCAGTCATGCAGCAATAAAGAATAGTTAATGGGCACGGGAAAATAGTAATCATTACTTGTCACAAGCAGTTTTTCAAGGAAAAACCGTTCCACTTACCCAGTAATCCCATTAATAGAGGTAAGTCAGTTTTAATTCAAAATTTAAACTGTTCCCACTCATTTAATTATTTTTACTGCAAAATCAATTTTCTAAAAAAAATCAAGTTTGAGAATGACCAAAAAAAAAATAAATCAAGTAAACAAGTACTGATATTTTAAAATCAGAACTTAATTTAAATCAAAAATTAAAAATGGTCATCAGAATATGGATATATTAGGATTTGACAGTGCAGTAAAATGGCAAACAACTCAGAAACAGAATCTTGTAAAATAAGAAATTCCATTAATATATTAAGAGAATACATCCATGAAATTGAAATTACATCAGAGCATTACAAGATTGTCCTAAGCTTTTAAACCTAACATCAACAGCTTTTGTCCTTGGCTAAGAAGCCGGACAAGGCTGACGATGAAGAAAAACAGGAAGAAGAAAACAAGTTATTTCTTCTTCAGACTCTCTACAAAAAGAATAGCGAGTCGAATGATTCGCTCTTGTTGGCGGAGAGCTTCCAGCCTTTCTTCCTCCAATCGCTCCAGATGGCGATGGTAGTCCATGTAAAAAAACAGGAGGTATGTGAGAACCTCCTGGGGAACCAAGTCCCAAATCTCATCAGGAGTGACAGTTACGTGCCATTCCTGCTGCCAGTCCTCACAGCTCAGCTCTATGTTGAAGGTCTCATAGTTCAAAATCATATTGTAGTTGACCGTGTTTGTGGTGGTATGAAGGAAAGAAAAGTGAGTATGTGAGAAAAGAAATGATGCGTAGACTGATTTGAGGTGTTGGTTTATATATGCAAGAGAATGCCAGGAGACGCAAGGAAATTTAATGCTAACAGGTAGAAATAATTCTACCTCGTCTCCCTAGACTGGGAAGAAGAAAAAACAGTAATTGGAAAAGTAAAACAGGGTTTAATGCGCACAACAAACAAGTAAAAAAATTACTGTGCATGTACGTGTTCTACTAACCTTAATTGTATTTACTGTTAAAATCTTACCCGTTCATATTCTGAGTAAAAGTAGGACTGTTTCAGATTTTAACCACAAATAAGTCAAGTAGAGGATCAGAATTTCATAACAGTACTTAGACTTATATCAGAACTTAACAGTCATCAGAACATGATTTCTTAACTCGAAAAATGAATGCCTATCTTTGTGATTCTTCACACAAATTCTGAGTTCGGTTCTTCAGAACTTATTAATCAGAACTTCCATCAGAACTTGTCCTCAGAATTTATACAATCTGACACATAAACTGTTCATCTAAAACAACATTGATCACCAAAGTAATTTTCATTATTCATATGGAGTGTAAGTGTGTGCATTAAGCAAAATATCAGACAAAGAGTAAGGTCTGATTCACTGCAGTACATCTTAGAAATAAGGCATAACTAAAACTTTACTTAAAATCTGTCATTATTCTGAAGCCTACTATTGAATGAGTTCATGCATGAGTCCACCTCAACTGTTTTGTGCTTATTTTATGCATCTTTTGAAATTCCATTTTACAGTGGCTTCTCAGTGTAAGTGAGTCACGACTGCCTATCAGAATTTATCGGCTTCTCTTTAGCTTCTGCCACTTGCTTATGCTATTAACAGAGTATTTCTCCAGTAATCATAGAGTGTGAAAAGTCACCAAGAAAAATAATTATTTGCTTCTCTGATGCATATTACTTAATACCAGCAATGCACTTGGGTCATCCCTTCCACATTTTTACTCTAGACCTCAAAGGAGTACCTGATTTTTATTTCTTTTTCTTTTCTTTTTCTTTTGATAAGTGAGGTTTATCAGCACTTAGTACATTCAACAGATTTACTAACATCAAAACCTAACATATGAGAAGCGTTCTTCTAGTTTTCGACTTAGTAATAAGATAGACAAAGTAAACTTAACTAAGCTCAATATCAGAATTTACTTGTGTCAATGGATTTCCACATAAATAACTACTTCTAATATGGGATCTCTAGTATATTGAAGACTACTATGTTAGATCACACACACTGTAGAGGGGGTGAATACAGTGTAAAGTACAATCAAATCGAACTTTAATATCTCAAGTAACAGAAAACAAACTTTATTGAAATAATAAACTCTGTTACAGTATGGAACTGTTACCTCTCAGTGATGAATAAATATCACGAGAGCTGCTAGGGTTACAATGAATAATCTTCTCGAATATGATAACACTTATAGTGTAAACCCTATGTCTGTGTTTATATACTACACAGTTACAAGATAATCACTAATTGATATGGAATATAACTTCTGCTTCCTAAAATATATCAATCAGATATCTTTTCTTCCAAGTATTCTATTCTTCATAGAATTCCTTCTTCATGCATATCTCTTCTTATGTTTATCTCGATCTTCTTTCCTTTAATCAGCTACTGTCCTTATCTGAACATCCTTTAGCACTTAAGTTCTGATATTCATCTTCTGATGATTATCTCCTGATAATATAAGTACTGATATCCTTAAGTCCTGACTTCCAGTAAGAACTGATTTATCCTGTTTAAGTAAGATCTGAAAACTAAACATAAATCATATTAACCATGACATTATCAAATATATCTAACAATCTCCCCCAACTTGTAAATTAGCATAATATAGAAGTTTAACAGATATTTGATGATGTTAAAAACATTAAGTATAAATGTATGAGAATTAGACTAGATAACTACAACTTACAGTCCTTAAAGCTTTACCAATATTTAACTTCTGATAACCACTTCAGTCTGTACAAATATCAGAATTTAATCAGCTGTAGATCTTGACTTGGCTTCATCTTCTGATCTCTCTGATGTCAGGAGTTATTCTGAGATAGTTCTTCAATAAACATCTCTCAGCATATCTAAGTTCATCAATCATCCTCCTTTTAGCATCTTTAAGCTCTGCATTATCTTCACCAATTTGAAAGATTGCAGCCCTGAGATCATTAATCTTTGCTTTTCTTATATCCTGATCCAGTCTGATCAAATAAGTTTTATCAGACTCAAGATTGAATTCCACAGCCCTATAACCCAGAAAGGTAGTTATAATCTTAGCAGTATTGGGCTTCATTTCAACTATATCACCCTTGTGATCTCTGTACTTTGGAACATATGTGCTGTCAGACTTAACAGAATAAAGCCTTTTCTGTCTCTGAATCTGATCCTTCAAATAGTTTGCAGCACTTCCTGTCAATCTGTCATCCACTTGAAGTAAGAATAGTACATGCTCCAATTCTTCAAAATACTTCAATGGAATGGCATTTTGCCTTATATGATAAACCCTACCATATGTCATGAAGTACAACAAGATGTGTTCTTTCAAGTAGGTATGGTAAACCATTTGTACAGATTCCAGTTGATTCAATCTCTCAGGAGTTGCTCCAATACCTGGTTCACTCAAGGAAGTTGGATCATTGGTAGTGTTCTGTATTCTTCTTTCATCAGCACTTCCCAATCCAGTTTTATCTCTTGCTTCCTTTCCAGTAACTACTCTTGCTTCAAAACCACTTGCAGCAGTCTTCAAAGGTTGAGTCTGTTTTGCTTTAGTGAATCCTGGTAGGAGTGTCTTTGGTCTATCTTCTGATATCAAGTTAACTTGAGCTATGTCAGAGGTTACTTGTTTCTTTGGAATATCAGAACTTACTGTCTCTTGACTCTGAACAACTTGAGCCATGTCAGAGGTTGTTTTAAGAACTTTTCTTGAAGTCAGAGCAAGATCATCCTTTTCATCAGTGATTTCTTCATTCTCAGGAGGCACATAAACCTTGATAGGTTCACCAACCTTTTCTTTACCCTTGGATCTTGGATCTATCTGTGGTTTTGATTTAACCAATGTTGCTTCAGTATTTGTCCTTTCTTTTATCACAATGCCTTTGAGTTTTGGAAGTGTCTTTTTACCAGAAGCTTCAGATTTAGATGTGACTTTTTCTGATTTAAGTCTGGCTTCTTCTTCCATTAAACTCTCCAAGTCCATTCCTGGATTTTCCTGAAGAAATAACTGTCTTGACATTTTTTCATCAAGATCTAAAAGTTCATCAGAACTTATCCTTTTACCAGTAGCAGAACTAATTCTTTTTCCAGTATCAGAACTTGTCCTGTGACTTGTGATTTCACCTTTTCTTGATGAGAAACCTCTACCTTGACTATGACCTCTACCCATTCCAGAGTTTCCTTGATCATCCTTTTCATCATCCTTCCCTTTCAGTGTCTTGTCAGTCTTGCATTTGGACTTAATTACTTTCTCCCCCTTTTTGGCATCAGCAGGTAGTAGAAGAGAGACAAGCAATCCACTGAGGCTTGGATTTCAGTAAGTTGAGATTGCTGAGAAGCTTGATTTTTCAGAATATCATCAATCTGAGCTTGTTGTTTCTCTTGAGTCTTCTTAATATAAGAAATCCTGTCAAAGGTAGGTTGGAAGAACTTTTTCTTGTCAATTTTCTGAATTTGGTCCTGTTTGATGAATTTTTCCTGAATCTTGTGTAGCTCTACATGAGTAGTTGAATGGAGACCTTGTAGATGTTTAGTACTCAATGCGGTAACTCTAAGCTGTATTTTGAAATCATCAGAATTTAACATTTCATCAGCTTTTGTCAAGTGCTCAGCCAGATGCTTTGCAGATGGAACATAGGAAACTGAGTTCCATTCCTTAGTCCACTCCTGTCCTGCAGGAGTTTCACTCCAAGGCACTGGTGCTTCTCTTGTAACAAACTTCTTAACAAGTTCAGATTTAAGAACAGTTTGTTGAGGAGCATGTCCTGAAGGACCTGCTTCATCAGCATCTGCATTTGGAGCAGCATCACCAGTATTTCCAATATTTGCAGCATCAGAACTTACAGAATCAGTATCTTCTGATAAAACAACAATGTGAGTAACAATGGAGGCTTCACCATCCTCTAATTGCTGATCTGGTTCCAAGTTCTGATCAACAGCCATATCCTGATGCTCACCTATATTCTGATCATCAGCATCTAGATGTAGAGAAGGTGTAGTAGATAATTCTGGAGTTTGAGCAGCATCAGTAACAGGTGTTGTTGTAGGATTAGTTGCTGTTGGAGCTGCTAAGTAAAGTATCTTAGGCACAACCAGGTTCTGAACATCAATTTCAGTACTTGTGCCTGGATCAACAGGAGACACAGACTTTTGAACAGGAGACACTGATGGTGTGTTGGCATTTTCAGTAACAGCTTCCTGAGTTGGAGTTGATGGAGAAGTAGTGACTAGAGCAGATTCCTTTTCTTGTGAGATCAGAGATTCCTGATCCCCTTCCTTAGCTGCTGCTTCTTCATCATCTGAAACTGGCCTTTTTGCCCTCTGTTTCTTGTATCTTTTTGAAGATATGGATTCCTTGGGAGTTTCAGCAACAGTCATTCTTCTAAGCCTTTTGAGAAGCTTAGATCCCCCAATTTCAGAATCCTTCTGAGAAGTCACTTTCTCAGTTTCTTTGACAACAGGTTCTGATGTAGAAACCTGTTCCTCACTGTCTGACTCATCTCTCAAAGCAATCCTCCTTCTTTTTTGAGGTGTTTGAGGAACAGTCTTTGTCCTCTTAGACTTGGAAGATGAAGCCTTCACAGTAGGTGCTGAGGATGAGGGTGGAACTGTCTGTGAAGTGGAGAGATAGGATTTGATATATTGCCTGAGGGTTGGTTGAGTAGTATGAGTGGTATGTTCTCATGGTTGTTGTGGTGTTTGGGAGGTGGTTGTTGGTTGAACATCAGGATAAACAGATCTATAGGATTCAGGATCAGCATTTACTAAGATCTGTTTTACAGACTGAGAAATCTGTAACGGTCTAACCACTTATTTCTTAGTGTCAGCATTTACCAGGTCATTAAAGTAACGTTTTACAACTTTGAAAGGTGGAGTTAAGGTACTGGTTAGTCGAGGTTCATCAGTACAAAAAGTATATATAAGTTGACAGAATCTAGCAAAGTAGACAACATTCCTATCCTCTATCATCCTATCCCCAATAAAACCTATTATAGCAGTTGTAAAATCAAAATGAGTTTAGTTTATAATGGCATACCCGATGTGCTGACTCATTATGGGGATGGCATCAAAATTCGAACACTTGTTCCGAAAAGCTTTAGTGATGCAGTCGAAGAAGAAGCTCCATTCCCTTCTGATATGAGCCCGTTTCAACTTCCCAAGCTTTGCCAAACTCTGTTCATACCCCAAACTGGCCATTAACTCCTAAAGAGCTGATTCCTCTGGAATTGAAAAAGTACATCCTTCTGGGAGATGTAGAGCCTTGCGTATTGTACCAGGAGTGACTGCATATGGAGAATCACCCACTTCGAAAACAATAATAGGAGTACCATTTTGACCACCATTATCAAAGTTTCCAGTCCTCCAAAGTGTCAGAACTTGTTGGCTTGAGAAGACTGAAGGTTGGGTCAATGCATACCCGATTTCACTGTGTGCAAGAAGATCTTGCACAAAATGCAATTCAGACGGAGCTTTAGCATTATCTAGAATTGCAGCATAGTTGTTTGGAACAAATTTAGCTCCATCAATGATTAAATCCTTAGGTGCCATGAAATTAATCGAGATTTATAAGTGCCTGTTAGGTGTTTGATAGAATGTCTATATGAAAAACCAACGTTAGAAGAAGAAGGAGAGTAAAAGCAAATAGAGAGAAAAAGTATGAAAGGAAATAAAAGATTAAAAAATCCTCTCTCTGTCTTACTTATACTTTTGAAAAAAAAATGTAACCGTTGGACACCTGTCAGACATGCAGTAAAAACAAATAGTTAATGGGCACGAGAAAACAGTAATCATTACTTACCCACTTGCAGTTTTTCAAGGAAAAACCGTTCCACTTACCCAGTTATTCCATTAATCAAGTTGAATAAGTTTTAATTCAAAATTGAAACTGTTCCCACTTATTTAATTATTTTTCACTGCAACATCAGTATTCTGAAAAAAAAAATTCGAGTGAAAATGACCATAATAAATCAGATGAGTAAGTACTGATAAAGTAAAATCAGAACTTAAGTTAAAACAGAATTTATATGGTCATCAAAATATGAATATGTATCAGGATTTATCAATGCATTACAAAATATCTCAGAGACAAGATCTTGAAACAAAAACAAATTTCATTAATATATCAAGAGAATACATTCATGAAATTTAAAGTACATCAGAACTTTTTACAAGATTGCCCTAAGCTGCTAAACCTAACGTCAACAGCCTTTGTCCTAGCTCAAGAAGCAGGGCAAGGCTGATGATGAAGAAAAATAGGAAGAAGAAAATAAATCATTTATTCTTCCTACTCTCGACAAATAGAATAGCGAGTCGAATGATTTGCTCTTGCTGGTGGAGAGCTTCCAGCCTTTCCTCCTCCAATCGCTCCAGATGGCGATGGTAGTCCATGTAGAAGAACAGGAGGTGGGTGAGTACCTCCTGAGGAACGGAGTCCCATATCTCATCAGGAATGGCAGTAACGTGCCATTCCTGTTGCCAATCGGCACAGCTCAGTTCCATGTTGAATGTTTCGTAGTTCAAAAACATATTATAATTGACCATGGTGTTTTTGATAGAAAGGGCATGAAGGTGAGTTTGTGATAAAAGATTTGATGGGAAGGATGATGTGAAGTGGTTGTTTATATAGGCAAGAGAATGCCAGGAG
>NW_027417663.1:0-36857 GCF_009905375.1 Apium graveolens | reverse complement strand
CAGCTATCAAAGGGATACTGCTTACCAGGACTGCCAAAACTGAGATTCTCAACAAGATTGCTAGTATAAGAAATAATTGGTGGGAGTCAAATTCCTTGCCTAGAACATTACTCATCCCTGAGCATGGAATTACAATTCATAAATCACCTCATTGGTTGATGGAGTTCAGAGACAATAAAGGAGTCAGAAGATTTTTCAAACTTGAAGACCAGCTTAAAATTGCCAGTAATGAAACTCTCGAGGACATGCAATCTAAGTTGGATATCAGTGAAGAAGATGAAGCTGAATTCTACAGACAACTCCAACTCCAAGTAGAGGAAAATGACAGGAGGCTAGGAAAGAAAACAAGGGAACAAAGGAAAAGAAAATGATTTGCTCAGACTAAAGGAGCACCCTTGGAAACACTGTAAATCTTCAACTCTATCTCAGTACATACACTTTTACTGACTTTTGAATTTCTACTTGGTTTCAACTCATATATTTGTTAAGTGTTTTGTTATCATCAAGTTAACCCTGAATTTATGCCTACAATTCTAGTAGACATAAATAGGGGGAGATTGTTAGGAATATATGTATTAGTTTGATGATAAGTTAAACAAAACACTTAAGTAGAAATCTAGTGTTTGTAGCCTCAACGGATAAGACCACCTTGGCTATCCGTTGATGGAGGAGCTTTACTTAGAAATAAGTTTAGTATTGTAGCACATTTCAGTCTCTGTATTTGAGTTATAATTCTTAGAAGTTGTGGGAAATTATAAGTCATGTTGACTACTAGTGGATATGCAAATAGCAGGGCTAATTGTAAATATTTCATGCCTTGTAATTTTGTATAAATGAAGTAGTATCAACTGATAGATTAAAGGCCTTCAACGGATGAGAAACAAAGCTTCAACGGATGTCTCTAAAGCTTCAACGGATAACATCCATCAACGGATGAGTGCATCAACGGATAAAGCTTCAACTGTTAAAGCATCAATGGATATCACTAAAGCATCAACGGATAAAGCCATCACCGATGAAAGCTTCTACGGATGCTCAGTTCCACAACAGTTGATAGTGACAATTCATAAGCTGACAGAGGCACATGGGTTGACAGAGACAATTGGAATGTGGTAGCCTCTTGGAGGAATCAAGAAAAAGCAGCATTTCCATTATGGTGCAATCAAGGAAATATTCAAAGATTCACAGATTATCTTAGATTACATTGGATAGAGAAATGAAGAATAAACATGTGAAGAACTATTTTATAATTGTATTTTATCTTTGTCTTCACTTGTAAACTTGGTGATATATAAACCAAGTTGCAGCTAGTAATTAGATGTGAATTTTCCAGAGCTGTTTAGAAAAACATAGAGAAAAAATCATCTAGTTTGTACTAGGAAGCAGCTGTGAACAATTCTTTGTATCATAGAATTTCGGAAATACACATCTCTGGTGGAACAACAAATGCACCAGAAAAGTTTTTAAAGCCTTTGTGTTCTTTACATTTGTGTCTTCAATATACATCTGTCTGCACCTGCTCAGAATAATTCGCACACATCTGTTCATCATACACTTAGCTTTTGAAACTGCTCAAAACTTGAAAAAGTTTTGAGATTTACATTCAACCCCCCTTCTGTAAATCTCATTGTTAGTTCCTTAGGAATAACAGACTCTACATCAGCTAAAGGAGTGATGGAATCTTCATCAGCCAAACTAAGTATGTCAAGGATTTATTGAAGAAGTTTGGTATGGTTGATTGTTCACCTGCATCTACACCTATGTCTACAGCTACTAAGTTGGATGAATATAAGAAAGGAAAAATTATAGACATTTCAGGTTATAGAGGAATGATTGGATCTTTGCTGTATTTAACTGCTAGTAGACCAGACATTATATTTGTAACATGTCTGTGTGCAAGATTTCCAAGCCAATTCAAAGGAATCACATTTGATGGCTGTAAAGGGAATTTTCAGGTTCATTCGGCCAGAAACCTTCGATCAGGATCCCGGCTTTTTCTTAGGTCAGGATTTCAAGTTTTTACGAAATCTTGACCGAATTAAGGGCCATTATTTCCTGATCGTGGGTTTTTTCGACCACGAATTGTCGATCAGGATCCTGACCTATTTTTTTGGTCAGGATTTAATTTGAAACTGGGCTTCAACCTTAATCAGGCTTTTTCCTGGGCTTTGTACTGGGCCTATAAACTTGGGCCTTTTCTCCTGGATTTCCTAAATGGGCCTCATTACTTTGGGCCTACAAATCACGGGCTTTTTAATCCAGAATTATCCATAATGTTCCGGAATCTTCTGGGGTATTTACTTTATACATATAATATATGTAATTTTGTATTTATCTTATTTTTTAAGAGCCTTCTAGAAGTCTCTAGAGCTGGGCCTAACCCTTTGTGCTGGGCTTTTAACCTGTTATAAACGGTTAAAATTCCTTTTTTACCGGCACATTAACCGATTAGGAGGGCTATATAAGAGAGGAAAGTGAAGTCAGATTTCACAACTCACTTTATCATTTCTCACCTCAAAAACTCTCCTCCTCTCTCTCAACCTCCAAGAGTTTTCCAGTAGAGTAAGTCATTTTCGGCCTCCTTCCTCCTCCTACATTCAGCGTCAAGCTTCGACTTAGCCTTCATAAATGGCAGACAAGAGCTCAGAGAGGTCAACCAAGATTGCTTCAGGATCTAAGAGAGGTAACGAAATCAAAATTTGTTCATCTTATATGTCGTTACTAGATATGATTAATACTAGCGGGGACGAATATCCATCTGAAGCTCATTTAGACTCCTTAGATTATTTTAATAAATAGTATAATGTAGATGCTATCAACAAACTTAATGTAACCTTTAACGTTCGTGCTTCCCTTAGAATAGTTCCTGCCGAAGGTGGTGACCGTACATGTCACTGGAAGCCCGGAACTTTATTTGTTTATACTGATGCCCTTACCGTGGGGCTAAGGTTTCCTTTTCATGAGTTCATTCCTAGATTATTAGCTGATTTGAAAATCAATCCTTGACAACTTCCCCCAAATGTCTGGAGAAATATCTTTTGTTTCATGGTTTTATGCCTTAGGAGTGGTTTTCCTCTTTCCGTAGCTGTGTTTAATAAAATTTTCCAATGCTATAATAATGCCCAACCCGGTTGGGTTTATATTTGATAATGACCCAAGTCTCCACAAATCTTCAACAGTGCTTCAATCCCTGATAACAACCAGCACTGGAGGGATAGTTTTGTTGGGCTCAGATGGGAGAATGGTGACTGGGGCACACTCTTTAAATCCTCCTTCGGGAAGGTCACTGATTGCAGCTCTAAAACCATCCACATATCTCCCGAGGAAACTATCATATATAATGAGCTTATAAAGGATAATGGCCAGACTCCTAGCTGGACATTGTTAGAGGAATTTTCTTTGATTTAAGTGGGACTTTCCTCAGTCTCTATGCAGGGTACTTCTTTTCTTCCCTTCCCATGTTCTCTTCTTTTTCATGCGCTATTGACACCACTTATCTTTGTTTTCCCTTGTTTTTGTAGCGGCTTAGGAAATTAACAATGAGAACTTTCATGTTGTTGAGGAAACAACAAGAATGAAAAAGGCCCGGCTTGCGGGGTTGGACCCCCGTGGTAAGGCAATGGAGCCTAGTTTTCTAAAGAATCATAAAGAGCCCATGGTGGAGGCTTCTTCTGGGGGAACTGAAAACCCAGATACTCATGCTTCTATAGCTACTAGTGCTTTCCAGCCTCTCTGAGGATTCCGTCGATCGGATACTGTGGTTGTTCCACGAAGTACGCATGGGATTGGTCCTATCACTCTATGACCCCTAAGGACTTCACTGATATTGTGGCTGGTCCAGAATTGGAGAGTATAAAGCTTTTGGGTGCCCAATCTCTATCCTCGGTAAGGGTCTTCCCCTTTTAACTCCTCTCTTTTTATATATATACTTGTAATATTCTTTTGCCTTACACCCTTTCTTTATCATTTTGTTTCAACCCAATGCTTATTTCCAAGCGGCTGTGAGGAAAGCCGAGTCGTGAAAGAAAGCCTCGGATAACGCGGATAACGCCCTCAGGAGGCAACAGAGGAAGTATGCTGCGCTGGAGAAGAAGATGAAGCGCAAGGAAGTGGAGCTAGGGGAGGCTAATATTGAGCTAGTTACTCTGAAGGCTGAGAAGGACATAATTATTTATGCTTACCCGGACACGGATGAGTTTTCTCAGTCCATGAGTGTGACGCCCTCAATCTCGGGGTTAGGAAATGAGGACTCACACACCTCTAATCTACTAATTAAATATGCATAAACCCCGATTAACTACTAACAGGATCAACAGGATAAAGTATGAGACAAGATTACAACTACCAATCAACGAATATAACTTACAAACCCAAAATATTATTAAATAATCAGTATCGATTCCGGCTGGGAACCGACAGATAACCCATTGTATCTTTAAACACCTCTTACTAGGCACGAGCTC
Source organism: Apium graveolens (assembly GCF_009905375.1). Taxonomy (NCBI): domain Eukaryota; kingdom Viridiplantae; phylum Streptophyta; class Magnoliopsida; order Apiales; family Apiaceae; genus Apium; species Apium graveolens. Next base: position 32,394 of record NW_027417663.1, on the reverse strand, counting down.
ACTCACAACCTGTACTACCTGCTCTGGCAACTGGAAGCCCTCAACACGGTAGGGACCACCAGGTACGCTCTTACGAGCAGTGCGCCTAAGCCTGGCCATCTTCTTGCTTAACTGCCATGGTTAGATTAAGACAAAACAATGAGTATAAAACTCAGCAAGTAACTAAATAGCAGTTCTACAATAACAATTCTCAATATGCTTTGAACAAACTAGGGCATTCTATTTTAGCTAATCTAGGTGGCAGATTTCCGTATATTCATTTTTGTTTTCTTTGAGATAAGGAAAGGTATCCGAAGAATAGTTGGGCTTTCAAGAAATAAGGCTCGAAACAGGATGAAAGCCGACATTCAACACAAATCATTATAGGATCAAAATAGATCTTTCGGTAGAGGAAATCAACAGTATTTCAAGATATAGAATCATTCATATGATCAACAATTTCAGGAATCAGGGTTCTGAGCTTTAAGCTCCACAATAACATAATCAACTCTTTTCAAAACAGTATAAACCATTTTCATTTCCAAAAATCAATTTACTGAACAAAAGTTCCAGTTCCCTTTTAAATAATCATTTAGAACCCTTGATTGGATCACTTATCTTTCCATTTCATTATATACGGGTGATCAGCCCGTATCGACCTCCATTCTGGTCTTTAAGGTACCATTCGGCATAATTTCAGCCTTAAATTGGACTAGTCCCACTAGCCTCTTACCATGACTTGACTAGTCCCACTAGCCTCTTACGTCTCAATCCAATCCATCAGGAATTCATTCGGAAAACCTTGAGTTGGAAAAACAAATAGGTTTTCTAAAATTCATTTTATCATTACCAAGCCTTTGAAATCATTCGGACTTTTTCAAGTCGAAACTCATTCTTAATTCAGATTTTAAAGAAACAAAGTTCAGGGAGTGAATCAAAGATACGCAAGGAACAATTCTCAAGAATTCTGTATCAAGGATAACAAGGTACTAAATTTGAAGGATCAGTAATAACTCAGGGATCATTAGGGTGATCAAGAGAAACGGGGTATCATTAACAGAGTTATCCAAGATAATTTAAAGGTTCAATATGATCATGGCATTATAGGAAACTTAAACAGAAAGGCAGATTATCAACGGGTGAAATCAATAGGATTATCAATAACAGGTTATCAAGAACAAAGGGTATTTCAAATCAATATCAGGGTTTCATAAAGCAAGGGTTTCATACTTTAACAGTTCAATACTCTACATGGTATCAACAACATTTCCTTTACAATTATTTATACAAGTAATCAGAGTTACTTGCCTGAAATTGCTTTCCTGAGGGTTAAACTACTGCCACCTAGTATACTTTCCCTTTCCTAGCCCGAATGCCCTCACGCTCCGAATCTACAATAAAACCAGAAATCTTAATTAGATTCCCAACTCTCGTTCCCGGAACGATCACTCTATACGATAACTCGATTATATTCTTGACTCGAACTATACGAGTATAGCTTATACAAATAAGCACACAGCACATAGCACATAGCACAATTCTTTCTCATAGTTTTCATATCCTTATATACCTAGCAATCAAAGCATACTCGCTTGACCTAGGCTATTTCTCAAATCAAACTAACACGACTCTTTTACGAGTACTAGACACATTCACAACCAAACATTTACGTGCATACTATCACTTATATCAATCGACTTAATTCCTTTTTCTTTTATTCCTTAATTCGAATCAAAACAACAATCCAATCAAGCAAAATCAAAGATTTTCACATATAACACTCAATCATTCTTTCAATTACCAAAAATCAAGTTTTGACCTTTATTTCTTATGGCCTATTCGGCCTTAACACTTATCACAATCAAGAATCAAACATGCAAAAATAGATTTTGACATGCAAGGTTATATACCACATTTCTTTCTTGTTTTAATCCCCTATTAAATCATTCCATTCATTAAGTCACCAAACCATGCATTACTTAGTGATTTCAACTTAATCAATCCAGCAAATCAACATGCATACACTTAATCACCAAGTTATCCCCTTTTTATCTTGTTTTCATTCGGCAAGAACATAATTTTCAACTCAAAGACTAATTACTAGCATGCACTCATTGATCTCCTTTAAAACTATCATGCAATTGCTTTTAAATCATACAAACTTAGTGTTTACCAAGATTATCTCACCAAATTCAATTTCCTTTCTTATTAACTCAAAAATTCGAACCCAAACTTAGCATACAACAATAATTCATTCCTTATTAGTCTAATCACCATCCATCATTACTTTAATCAAGTCTACTCACAACAAACCACTTTAAAGATTCAACCCATTCGGGTTTATCAAGAAAACACACATATAAAGATCAATCTTGACATGCAAAGTCCTATATCACATTTTTAACTTGTTTTAAGCCTTCACTTAGTCATTTAACTCATTTTCATCAAGATTTTCGAAGCACAAAGCCAAACATCACCTAATGACTCAAACCTCAATTAAATTATTCAATCAACATGCATGCATTCACTTAATCACAAATCAATCTCTTCTAAACCCATTTTCTATTCGGCAAAAATTCAAAAACTCACAATCCAAGAACTAAACATTGACATGCATCACTAACTCCTCTTTTAAATCAACATGCAACTCTATTTCCTACTAATTAAGCTTAGTTCATACCAAGATCAAGTCACAAAATCCAATTTCCCTTTTTATTAGCATAAAGCCGAAGCAAAACTCACATGCAAATCATAAAATTTGATTTTCTAAGCAACAATCACTTGCACACATTCATTTTACAACCAAGGAAATCATTTTACCAATCACATACTCAATTTTCAACAAAAGAAGCAAAACCCTTTTTTTTCAAGTTTTTAAGAAATCATAACATGCAACATTAAAATCCAACAATCACATCATGGAAAACCCACCGGCTCTCCTTTGGATCATGGCCGGTGGTGGTCGAACTTGAGAGAGTCCATGACAGATCTCCTCTCGAGTTTATGACCTCCACTACCTCTTAAAATCACTCTTATAGTTATGCTTCAAGAAATTGTTTTTCTTAAGCACAACCATAGTGATCACTTCAACAAAACCTTGCAAATACTTACATGCAAATAGGAATCAAGAAGTATACCGAAAATAAAAGCTAACGGTAGCAATATCTTTGAGTTTGAGTAAGATTTGGGGGTTGCATGCAAGTGAGAGAGATGAGAGATGAGAGGGCCGAGAGGGAGTGAAAGAGAGAGAGAGTGTTCGGGAGAGAGACGAGAGAAAGAAAGAGAGAAGAGAGAAAAGAGAGAATGAGTGCACAAAAGAAAGAAAAGAAAAGAAAGTGGGTTATATATAGCACTTAGAAACAAGGGCAATCTAGTAATTTACCAACTTCCTTTTACTCACTCATCCCTCTTCTTTTTACTTAAATGCGATAAAATTCAAATACAAAATATATCTCTCTCGGAAAGTCGAGAATTATTGAAAATGACATTTTTAACGCGTAGGTCTCGAAATTAGCTTTTCATCCATTACTCATAATAAGAATTTGAGCGAGCGGTTGATTTTATATGAATTTCGCAAACTCGCTTTAATAAATACCTTTTCCACATAAAATCAATTTAAAAATGCAAAGACCCACAATTAAATTCACTTATCATTTTTAAAAAGTCTCTAAGACCTCTACGAAGATAACAGAACAAATCCCATGTTTTTATCCATCACAGATGATTTTATAAAAATGCACGAAGGTTAAATAAACCCTTATGTAAATCACATAATTCCTTTAAAATTCACAGAAATTAACACAGAACATATAATCATGCACACAGTCAAGCAATCACATGCATATAGTCACATAACGACTCAGTTCTGATCATAGAATATATCCCTCTTTAATCTTTATTCCCTTTTTACGCGTATCGGGTCACGTTCAGCCTGACGGCCCGACGCTCAGCGTTTCGAATACGCTTCTCACTACCTTTGCCAATCAACACGTCTCTTAAGACGAAATACTTCATTCATTGACTTCACATATAATTCACATTTTATATTATTTAATTTCTATATTAGGACGGGTTCCGTTCTACCTGACGGCCCGAAACCACAGCTTGACTTCTAAGCTGACTCTTTAAATTGGAACGTTTTTATCCACGCTCCTTAACTCTAGTATACAGATAAGACAAATAATCACCACTTAATCACATAATCTCATCACATAACACATACTTTACTTTCTTAATTACGACGCAAAATTCTCGGTCGTTACAATCTACCCTCCTTAAAAGGATTCTGTCCCCAGAATCTAATCTAAGCAAATAGATGGGGATACTTTTCTTTCATTTCGCTTTCTAATTCCCAAGTCGATTCCTCGACTAGTGGATTTCTCCACAACACTCTAACTAGAGGTACAACTTTATTTCTAAGCGTCCTTTCTTTTCGATCCAAAATTCGCACTGGTTGTTCCACATAGGACAAATCTGGTTGGATTTCTACTGGTTCCAACTCGATCACATGGCTCGCATCAGCATTATACTTCTTCAGGAGAGATGCATGAAATACAGTGTGCAGATGTTGCATTTGCGGCGGTAGCGCTAATTCATACGCCATTTTCCCAACTTGTCGCAATACTTCAAATGGTCTAATGTACCTTGGACTTAGCTTTCCTTTCTTTCCAAATCGAGTTAAACCTTTCCAAGGAGATATCTTCAACAAGACCTTGTCTCCAGTTTCGAATTGCACATCTTTCCGCTCTTGATTCGCGTACTTTGCCTGTCGGTCTTGAGCTGCAATTAATCTCTTTTGTATCATTTCAACTTTTTCCTTTGTTTGCTGCACTAGCTCGGGGCCAATTAACTTGTGCTCACCAACTTCGTCCCAATAAGTAGGGGATCTACACTTTCTTCCATACAACACTTCATAAGGCGGCATGCCAATACTTGCGTGATAACTGTTGTTGTAGGAAAACTCAATTAAGGGCAAATGATCGTCCCAATTTCCTTTGAAATCTATTGCGCAGGTTCGCAATATATCCTCAATTGTCTGAATTGTCCTTTCACTTTGTCCGTCTGTCTGCGGATGATATGCCGTACTTATTTTCAATTTCGTTCCCAAATGATCGTGGAATTGTCGCCAAAATCTCGAATTAAACCTTGGATCTCTATCAGACACGATAGATACAGGAACTCCGTGACGCATCACGATTTCATCCAGATACATTTTGACCAGCTTCTCTAATGAAAACCTTTCGTTTATCGGCAAGAAATGTGCTGACTTTGTCAGTCGATCAATTACCACCCAAATCGCATCATGATTACACTTGGTTTTAGGTAATCCTACCACGAAATCCATTGTGATATGTTCCTATTTCCATTCAGGTATGTCCAGTGGCTGAAGCAATCCACTTGGCCTTTGATGTTCCGCTTTAACTCTTTGGCACGTGTAACATTTGCTTATCCATTCTGCAATTTCCTTTTTCATGTTTGGCCACCAAAAATTTCCTTTCAAATCCTGGTACATCTTCGTACTTCCAGGGTGAATTGAAAATCTTGAGTTATGCGCTTCTTGCAAAATCTCGTGCTTTAGTTCCACAACATCAGGTATCCAAATACGTGAGTTAACACGATATATTCCTTTTCCATCCTTTTCAGCTTTAATTTCTTCTCCCGTCAACTTATTCCTTTCGCGATTCATCACCTGCTCTTGACATCATCTAATCTTTTCTAAAATTTCAGGTTGAAACCGTATTGTATAAACACCTCCATATTCTGGAGTCTGCACCACTATTTCCATCTTTTCAAAGTCCTTGATTAATTCTTCTGATGACGTTAACATATTCAACTTTTCCTTTCGACTTAAAGCATCAGCTACCACATTTGCCTTTCCAGAATGATAGTTTATCGCACAATCATAATCTTTGATCAATTCCAACCACCTTCTTTGTCGCATATTCAGTTCTTTCTGAGTAAAGATATACTTTAAGCTCTTATGGTCCGTATAAATCTCGCACTTTTCCCCGTACAAATAATGCCTCCAAATCTTAAGGGCAAACACAATTGCTGCCAATTCCAAATCGTGCGTTGGATACTTTTGCTCGTGCGGTTTGAGTTGCCTTGACGCGTATGCTATTACCTTCCCGTGTTGCATTAACACGCATCCAAGTCCTTTATATGAAGCATCACTGAATATCACAAATTCACCTTTATCATCTGGTAATACCAACACAGGGGCGGTTACCAATCTCTCCGTTAACTCTTGGAAACTTTCCTCACACTTTTCTGTCCAAACGAACTTCTCATTCTTCCTCGTCAATTTTGTCAATGGAACTGCGATCTTTGAGAAATCTTGCACAAATCTTCTATAGTATCCGGCTAATCCCAGAAAACTTCTGACTTCCGTCGGAGTCTTGGGTCTTTCCCAATTCATTACAGCTTCTATCTTAGCAGGATCCACTTTAATTCCTTCTTTATTAACTACATGACCAAGAAATTGCACTTCTTTTAGCCAAAATTCACACTTTGAAAACTTTGCATACAGCTTCTCTTTTCGCAGAATTTCCAAGGAAATCCTCAAATGCTCCTTATGATCTTCCTCCGTTTTGGAATAAATAAGTATATCGTCAATAAACACAATCACGAACTTGTCCAAATACTGCTTGAACACTCTGTTCATAAGATCTATAAATGCAGCTGGCGCATTTGTCAAGCCAAATGCCATCACCAAAAACTCATAATGTCCGTATCTTGTTCGGAACACTGTCTTGGGTATATCTTCCGCTTTGATCTTTAGTTGATGATACCCAGATCTTAAAACAATCTTTGAAAAGCATGAAGCTCCTTTCAATTGGTTAAACAAGTCATCGATCCGCGGTAGAGGGTACTTATTCTTGATCGTCAACTTATTCAGTTCACGGTAATCGATACACAATCGCATACTTCCATCCTTCTTCTTTACAAACAACACCGGTGCGCCCCACGGGGATACACTCGGTCGGATTACTCCTTTGTCCAACAACTCTTGCAACTGAGCTGCCAATTCCTTCATTTCAACCGGCGCCATGCGATAGGGAGCTTTCGACACTGGTTCCGTACCAGGAGCCAATTCAATCGTAAACTCGATCTCTCTGTCTGGAGGTAGTCCAGGCAATTCATCAGGAAACACGTCCGGAAAATCTCTTACTACCGGAATATCGTCGATCTTTACAGATTCTTTCTCCACGTCCATGACATGAGCCAAATAAACTTCGCATCCTTGACGCATTAATCTTCTCGCCTCAATAACCGTTAGAAATTTCTTCTCTTGCCTCTTTCCTTTAAATATCACTTCCTCACCATCCTTGGTTTTTAACTTCACTTTCTTACTTTTACACTCTATTTACGCCTCATGATTTGACAACCAATCCATTCCTAGAATAACCTCAAATTCTCCTAACTTAAAAGGAATTAAGTCAGCAGAAAAGTGCCGACCTTCTATAGACACATCACAATCGGGACAAATCTCATTAACAACAACTTTCTCTTGATTTGCTACCTCTATAATCAAATTAGGCTCTAGAGGGTACGCAACACAATTTAACTTATCAAGAATGCTTTCAGAAATAAAAGATCTGGTTGCTCCAGAATCCATCAAAACTTTTACTTCTACTGAGTTTATAACAAGCATACCTGCTACCACGTCCATATCTTGCACCGCATCTTTCATTGACATGTTAAAGGTTCTAGCTCTGGGTTGAGCTGATGGTGCTGGGAGAGACGGCGGTCCAGCAATTCTGAGAACATTAGCCTTCTACACAGGCTCCTTGCAATTTCTAGCCATATGGCCTACCTTGCCACACTTGAAACAAGCCAAATCAGGCTTCCTTATTTCATTTGAACATTCTGAAGAATAATGCCCCTTCTGGTTGCACTTAAAACATGTTATATCCAGCTTATTACACTTCCCCGGGTGTCTCTTTCCACAGTTCCTGCATTCTTGCATCTGGGGCCTGCTATCCTTTCCCGGTTGTCCAGCTTTCTGGAAACGGTTCTTCTGAGCTCCATTCTCGGATCTAAACTTCTGAAACTTTTTGTTCTGACCTCCACCATTCTTTCCAAACCTTCCTCTGAACTTGAAACTTCCTTGCTCTTGCTCAGAGCTTTCAAACTTCCTCTTTCTTCCTTCATTTTCTCTTCGAGCAGCTTCCTGCTCACCTTCCACTATCATTGCCTTCTGAACCAAAGCAGCATAGTTCTTGATCTCCAACATCCCTATTTGACTCCTAATCCATGGCTTAAGTCCCTGCTGGAACCTCTTAGCCTTCTTTGCTTCAGTATTCACGTACTCTGGCACGAACCTCGCCAATTCCGAAAACTTCACCTCATATTCTGCTACCGACATTTCCTCCTGTCTAAGATCCAAAAATTTCATCTCCAACTGATCTTGCATATAACTTGGCAAATATTTTTCCAAAAACATCTCAGTAAACTTCTCCCAAGATAAGTCTTTGCCTTCCAACAACGCCTTAGAAGACTCCCACCAGAAACTTGCTTCATCCCTCAAATAATAACTTGCATACTGAGCTTTCTTATCGTCCTTAACTTCGGCTAGCTCAAAGGCTTTTTCCATCTCTCTCAACCACGACTGTGCTTTAATCGGATCTGGCAAACCTAAGAACTCTGGAGGATGAACAGATTGAAAGTGCTTGAAATTTCCAACTTTTGGGGCCACAGATTGTTGCAAAAGCTGAGCAAGTTTGCTTATCAAAGTGGTTTCTGGGTTTATTTCTGGGTCTTGGGTGGGAATTTCTTCTTCTTGGTGATCTGGTGAGTTGGCCATTTCTTACAAACCTGATTGAGCAATTACTTAGCAATACGATAGCATGGCATATATAACAACAATTTTTATGAAATCTCTTTTGTAGGTTTTAAGTTTTACCCAATTTGCACATGCAATCCTATTACTACATAATTCTCATATCAGTGTTGTTTTATCATGGCACGGAATAGGGTTTTACGATCTTTAGACATGGTTGTATGAAAACATAGCTATATTTAAAACATGGCATTGAGAACAGTTTATAAGATAAACAAGGTGCACAAAGGGAAGCAAGATAATAGATTTATTTAAACAGAGGTTACATAGGAAATATTCTGGATTTTAAGGTTCTGAAACAAGGTACAATAAATAGCAGGGTTAAACAGAGGAAAAACTGGAAAACTTCCCCCTATCTACCCCTAACTTCCAACAACTACTACTATTACACTGGTCTGAGATACAACAAGGTAAATGAAAAAGGGATCCCGGAATCTGACCAAGTATCCCAAAGCCTACCGGCGCTGAAAACAACAACAACAATCTACGGGCTCAACCAACAGTCCCATCTAGTCATCTAGGATCTCTCTCAACACAACCAACATCCAGCGAATGATCTTATGCAGCCTCCGGGCCTTAGCATCAGCATCACTAGTGGATGGTCCCTCATCCAATCTCCTCCTGGCAGCCTGCTCCACCAACTGAATCCTAGCTCTCCATTCCTCCACCACCACTGAGGTCCTCTGCCTAGAGTCTCGAATCAACCTATCTACCAAAGCTCCCAACTCAGGAATGCGGGAGTACACAAAGTCTCGGTCCTGGGCTAACTTGCCACCAATACTGACAGGAACAGTCTTAGGCATCTCCGACTCTGGCTCAGGGGCAGGGATCTCTGAATCAAGCCTCAAGGGTGAAATCTGCATGGGGATCTCACTACTCTCAGAAGGGTCCTCCTCTGGGTCTGAACTAACATATACAGGCTCCTCTGGAGAGGGTGGAATAGGATCCACAGGGGTACCAGTCAAGTTAATCTCTGAGTCTGAATCACTATTACTACTAGGATCCTGAGAGAAAACCTAAAACAGCAACCAAGAAACAATGTTAGGGTCAAATAAAGCTTCCAGCTAACTCACACCCTAACTCTAGTTTCTGCTTTACCAATCAAACACTTTCCTTACACTATACCTAATAGTCTAACTCAACTCTACATGAGTCGAACTCTCTCGCGATATAGATATATTCCCAAAATACCCCTTTTTAAAACCTAACTTGTCTCAGGGACTAGATCTTGTAGCTCTGATACCAACTTGTGACGCCCTCAATCTCGGGGTTAGGAAATGAGGACTCACACACCTCTAATCTACTAATTAAATATGCATAAACCCCGATTAACTACTAACAGGATCAACAGGATAAAGTATGAGACAAGATTACAACTACCAATCAACGAATATAACTTACAAACCCAAAATATTATTAAATAATCAGTATCGATTCTGGCTAGGAACCGACAGATAACCCATTGTATCTTTAAACACCTCTTACTAGGCGCGAGCTCACTCATAACCTGTACTACCTGCTCTGGCAACTGGAAGCCCTCAACACGGTAGGGACCACCAGGTACGCTCTTACGAGCAGTGCGCCTAAGCCTGGCCATCTTCTTGCTTAACTGCCATGGTTAGATTAAGACAAAACAATGAGTATAAAACTCAGCAAGTAACTAAATAGCAGTTCTACAATAACAATTCTCAATATGCTTTGAACAAACTAGGGCATTCTATTTTAGCTAATCTAGGTGGCAGATTTCCGTATATTCATTTTTGTTTTCTTTGAGATAAGGAAAGGTATCCGAATAATAGTTGGGCTTTCAAGAAACAAGGCTCGAAACAGGATGAAAGCCGACATTCAACACAAATCATTATAGGATCAAAATAGATCTTTCGGTAGAGGAAAGCAACAGTATTTCAAGATATAGAATCATTCATATGATCAACAATTTCAGGAATCAGGGTTCTGAGCTTTAAGCTCCACAATAACATAATCAACTCTTTTCAAAACAGTATAAACCATTTTCATTTCCAAAAATCAATTTACTGAACAAAAGTTCCAGTTCCCTTTTAAATAATCATTTAGAACCCTTGATTGGATCACTTATCTTTCCATTTCATTATATACGGGTGATCATCCCGTATCGACTTCCATTCCGGTCTTTAAGGTACCATTCGGCATAATTTCAGCCTTAAATTGGACTAGTCCCACTAGCCTCTTACCATGACTGGACTAGTCCCACTAGCCTCTTACGTCTCAATCCAATCCATCAGGAATTCATTCGGAAAACCTTGAGTTGGAAAAACAAATAGGTTTTCTAAAATTCATTTTATCATTACCAAGCCTTTGAAATCATTCGGACTTTTTCAAGTCGAAACTCATTCTTAATTCAGATTTTAAAGAAACAAAGTTCAGGGAGTGAATGAAAGATACGCAAGGAACAATTCTCAAGAATTCTGTATCAAGGATAACAAGGTACTAAATTTGAAGGATCAGTAATAACTTAGGGATCATTAGGGCGATCAAGAGAAATGGGGTATCATTAACAGAGTTATCCAAGATAATTTAAAGGTTCAATATGATCATGGCATTATAGGAAACTTAAACAGAAAGGCAGATTATCAACGGGTGAAATCAATAGGATTATCAATAACAGGTTATCAAGAACAAAGGGTATTTCAAATCAATATCAGGGTTTCATAAAGCAAGGGTTTCATACTTTAACAGTTCAATACTCTACATGGTATGAACAACATTTCCTTTACAATCATTTATACAAGTAATCAGAGTTACTTGCCTGAAATTGCTTTCCTGAGGGTTAAACTACTGCCACCTAGTATACTTTCCCTTTCCTAGCCCGAATGCCCTCACGCTCCGAATCTACAATAAAACCAGAAATCTTAATTAGATTCCCAACTCTCGTTCCCGGAACGATCACTCTATACGATAACTCGATTATATTCTTGACTCGAACTATACGAATATAGCTTATACAAATAAGCACACAGCACATAGCACATAGCACAATTCTTTCTCATAGTTTTCATATCCTTATATACTTAGCAATCAAAGCATACTCGCTTGACCTAGGCTATTTCTCAAATCAAACTAACACGACTCTTTTACGAGTACTAGACACATTCACAACCAAACAATTACGTGCATACTATCACTTATATCAATCGACTTAATTCCCTTTTCTTTTATTCCTTAATTCGAATCAAAACAACAATCCAATCAAGCAAAATCAAAGATTTTCACATATAACACTCAATCATTCTTTCAATTACCAAAAATCAAGTTTTGACCTTTATTTCTTATGGCCTATTCGGCCTTAACACTTATCACAATCAAGAATCAAACATGCAAAAATAGATTTTGACATGCAAGGTTATATACCACATTTCTTTCTTGTTTTAATCCCCTATTAAATCATTCCATTCATTAAGTCACCAAACCATGCATTACTTAGTGATTTCAACTTAATCAATCCATCAAATCAACATGCATACACTTAATCACCAAGTTATCCCCTTTTTATCTTGTTTTCATTCGGCAAGAACATAATTTTCAACTCAAAGACTAATTACTAGCATGCACTCATTGATCTCCTTTAAAACTATCATGCAATTGCTTTTAAATCATACAAACTTAGTGTTTACCAAGATTATCTCACCAAATTCAATTTCCTTTCTTATTAACTCAAAAATTCGAACCCAAACTTAGCATGCAACAATAATTCATTCCTTATTAGTCTAATCACCATCCATCATTACTTTAATCAAGTCTACTCACAACAAACCACTTTATAGATTCAACCCATTCAGGTTTATCAAGAAAACACACATACAAAGATCAATCTTGACATGCAAAGTCCTATATCACATTTTTAACTTGTTTTAAGCCTTCACTTAGTCATTTAACTCATTTTCATCAAGATTTTCGAAGCACAAAGCCAAACATCACCTAATGACTCAAATCTCAATTAAATTATTCAATCAACATGCATGCATTCACTTAATCACAAATCAATCTCTTCTAAACCCATTTTCTATTCGGCAAAAATTCAAAAACTCACAATCCAAGAACCAAACATTGACATGCATCACTAACTCCTCTTTTAAATCAACATGCAACTCTATTTCCTACTAATTAAGCTTAGTTCATACCAAGATCAAGTCACAAAATCCAATTTCCCTTTTTATTAGCATAAAGCCGAAGCAAAACTCACATGCAAATCATAAAATTTGATTTTCTAAGCAACAATCACTTGCACACATTCATTTTACAACCAAGGAAATCATTTTACCAATCACATACTCAATTTTCAACAAAAGAAACAAAACCCTTTTTTTTCAAGTTTTCAAGAAATCATAACATGCAACATTAAAATCCAACAATCACATCATGGAAAACCCACCGGCTCTCCTTTGGATCATGGCCGGTGGTGGTCGAACTTGAGAGAGTCCATGACGGATCTCCTCTCGAGTTTATGACCTCCACAACCTCTTAAAATCACTCTTATAGTTATGCTTCAAGAAATTGTTTTTCTTAAGCACAACCATAGTGATCACTTCAACAAAACCTTGCAAATACTTACATGCAAATAGGAATCAAGAAGTATACCGAAAATAAAGGCTAACGGTAGCAATATCTTTGAGTTTGAGTAAGATTTGGGGGTTGCATGCAAGTGAGAGAGATGAGAGATGAGAGGGCCGAGAGGGAGTGAAAGAGAGAGAGAGTGTTCGGGAGAGAGACGAGAGAAAGAAAGAGAGAAGAGAGAAAAGAGAGAATGAGTGCACAAAAGAAAGAAAAGAAAAGAAAGTGGGTTATATATAACACTTAGAAACAAGGGCAATCTAGTAATTTACCAACTTCCTTTTACTCACTCATCCCTCTTCTTTTTACTTAAATGCGATAAAATTTAAATACAAAATATATCTCTCTCGGAAAGTTGAGAATTATTGAAAATGACATTTTTAACGCGTAGGTCTCGAAATTAGCTTTTCATCCATTACTCATAATAAGAATTTGAGCGAGCGGTTGATTTTATATGAATTTCGCAAACTCACTTTAATAAATACCTTTTCCACATAAAATCAATTTAAAAATGCAAAGACCCACAATTAAATTCACTTATCATTTTTAAAAAGTCTCTAAGACCTCTATGAAGATAACAGAACAAATCCCATATTTTTATCCATCTCAGATGATTTTATAAAAATGCACGAAGGTTAAATAAACCCTTATGTAAATCACATAATTCCTTTAAAATTCACAGAAATTAACACAGAACATATAATCATGCACACAGTCAAGCAATCACACGCATATAGTCACATAACGACTCAGGTCTGATCATAGAATATATCCCTCTTTAATCTTTATTCCCTTTTTACGCGTATCGGGTCACGTTCAGCCTGACGGCCCGACGCTCAGCGTTTCGAATACGCTTCTCATTACCTTTGCCAATCAACACGTCTCTTAAGACGAAATACTTCATTCATTTACTTCACATATAATTCACATTTTATATTATTTAATTTCTATATTAGGACGGGTTCCGTTCTACCTGACGGCCCGAAACCACAGCTTGACTTCTAAGCTGACTCTTTAAATTGGAACGTTTTTATCCACGCTCCTTAACTCTAGTATACAGATAAGACAAATAATCACCACTTAATCACATAATCTCATCACATAACACATACTTTACTTTCTTAATTATGACGCAAAATTCTCGGTCGTTACAATGAGGGTTAGGGACAACACAGTATTCCATGGGTTTTTCAGGACTGGCTGGGACACGGCCCTCGGGACCGTGACCGAGGCTTGTCCCGACATAAACCCGGCCGACTACGTGTGCCCCGATGACGAGACCTTACTATAGAGGTTCTGTATCCTTGTAGTTTTCTCGGATGATATTCCTCAAGATCGGCTTCTTCCCCCTCCAGAGTAGTCTTCCAGACCTGCTGCAGCGAATCTTAGCTCTTCTTCTTTCGAGACTGACACTGCTGAGATGTCGAGTGAGAGCGGAGGGGATGACAACATGGATTCCAATGACACCTCTGCTCTTTAGAGTTTTCATTAGCCTGCGTGGCTTTGTTATTTATGATCAGAACTTGTAATAACCTCTTTATTTATCAAATTCTATGTTTTTATATCAGAATTTATGCACTTAGTTTTATTTATTATAACTTCATATGTTGTATAAACTTAATACTATATGTCGAAAACTTCATGAACTTCATAAACTCTTGGAATTCATCTCTTACATAAGTCTTGGTAAAACTAAAACATAAAATAATAGCCTTGCAACACTAAAACATAAAATCCTAAGCGAGCAAAGCTTTAAGGTGCTTTTCAACCTATTTTCCAGGTGATAATCAGGCTTATACATAGTAGACTTTCAGGTCCTGCACGTGCCAAGTCCTTGGTACTTCAAAACCATCCATAGTTTCCAACTTGTAGGATCCTCTTCCTTGAAAACTTTTGATCGTGTACAACACTTCCCAATTTTGGGGCCAACTTTCCTTTCTGCCCTATACCGGAAGCTTCTACTTTTCTTAGAACCAAGTCACCTTGTTTGAAGAACCTTTATTTAACCCTTAAGTTGTGGTAGAAAGAAGCTTTTTTGATATTCCATTATCTTATAATGTGCCTCATCTCGTACTTCATCAATTAGGTCCAGGGCCAGCCTTTGTCCTTCCTTGTTTTCTTCAGCATTGTATGCCTAGATTCTGGGAGACGAGTGTGATATTTCCACAGGAACAACTGCCTCCGCTCCATATGGCAACATAAAGGGTGTCGCTCCAGTAGTGACTCTACAAGTAGTCCGATAAGCCTAAATTATTGGGAGTATTTCATCCACCCAATTATTCCTGGATTTTTCAATCCTCTTCTTCAGACCATCTAGAATTATATGATTTCCACTTCCACTTGTCCGTTGGCTTGTGGATGAGCTAAGGAGGTAAACCGTAACTCGATCTCATTCTCCTCGCAATACTTTCTGAACTCTTCATTGTTGAACTGTGTTCCATTATCGGTGACCAGGATACGAGGGATTCCCTATTTGCACATAATGTTTTACCACAGGAATTCCGCAACCTGCTTAGTTGTGATCTTGGCTAAAGGTTTAGATTCAATCCACTTGGTAAAATAATCTATAGCTATAATCAGAAACTTTCTTTGTGCAGTGGCCATGTGAAAAGGTCCAAATATATCCATTCCCCATATGCCAAAGGGAATTGGTGAATTGATGGAAGTCGACATCTCAGGGGGTTGTCGAACAACCGGTGCATGTTTCTGACAACGATCACACTTCACATATTCATTGGCATCGACCATCATCTATGGCCAATAAAAGCCTAAACGAATTATCTTATGTGCCAAGGCTCTGCCCCCCAAGTGTTGCCTGCAAATACCTTCCTGTTCTTCTTCGAGAGCCAAACGCTCCTCATCAGTCCTAAGACACCTTAAGTAAGGAACCACATAAGACCTCTTATATAAAATTCCATCGATCAAGGAGTATCTCAGTGCTCGCATGGCCAACTTTCATGCTTCAGACACATCACTTGGAAGTCATCCAGTTTGAATATGGGCCTTAAGGGATCCATCCCTGATGTCCCCAGCCCTATAGGAGCTACAAGCATAACATCAATGCTTCGTGTTTTCAAAATGTGGAAGTACACACTCTTATCTCTGATCAGGCGAACTGATATAATGCATCTGCCTTAGCATTTTCCTCTCTTGGAATGTACTCAATATGGCATTCATCGAAATGAGTCATCACGCCCTCACTAGGCGCACATACCTTGCCATGGTTTCATCCCTTGCTTCAAACTCCCCCTTGACCTAGGATACGACAAGCTTCGAATCTCCACAGACTTTCAAGTTCTTAACCCTAAATGTTCCTGCCAGGCCAAGCCCAACTATCAAGGCTTCATATTCAGCTTCATTATTCATAGTTGGGAAATCTAACTTCATAGCATATTCGATTAGAAAACCAGCAGGGCTTTGTAAGTCCAGCTGAGCTCCACTTGAATTTGTTTTTGATACTCCATCAAAATAGAGAACCCAGAATTCCTTGTCCTCATTCTTTTCTCCTTCATTATCCTCTTTTCCCTTCATGCCCTAAGGTTCAGTATCTTCCTGCCCCCTACTTCTTGGTTGGGGATGGTACATTCAACTAAGAAGTCATCCAAGGCCTGGGCTTTTATCTCCATTTGTGGCTCTTATTTTATGAAGAATTCTCCCAGCTCAATAGACCATTTAATCAGCCTTCCACTGACTTTAGGACTGTGGATGATGTTTCTCAAAGGTTGATTTGTTAGCACTTCAATTTTATGAGCTTGGAAGTAAGGACGCAACTTCCCTGAAGCCATCACTAGGGCTAATACAAACTTTTCAATAGTCGAATAATTCAACTCAGCTCCGTGCAAAATCTTACGGATAGAATATATGGGTTTCTGGACTTTAAGTTCATCCTTAACCAATACGGTGCACAAGGCATTCTCTGAAATGGCCAAATATAAGTACAAAGTTTCATTCACGGCTGGTTTGGCCAGCAACGGGGCTTGAACCATATATTTTTTCAATCCTTTAAACACCTCATGACTTTCCTCAGTCCATATGAAATGTTTTACTTTCTTCAAGGAATTGAAGAATGGCAAGCATTTGTCTCCAGATTTGGCGATGAATCATCCTAAGGCAGCGCTCCTTCCAGTAAGTTTTTGAACATCCTTGATAGACCGCGGAGGCTCCATGTCCAAAATGGCCTTTATCTTATCATGATTTACTTTAATTCCCCTCTTGGAGACCATCAATCCCAAAACCTTTCCAGATCCCACTCCGAAAGCACACTTTACAGGATTTAACATCATTTTGTGGTATCTTAGGACCTCAAAAGCTTACCTCAAATGGGTTATGTGGTCATTCTTCGCAAGACTCTTGACTAACATGTCATCTACATAAACTTCCATAGTTTTGCCAATAATATCTTTGAAAATCTTATTTACCAATCTTTGATAGGTAGCTCCTGTATTCTTAAGACCAAACGTCATAACAAGATAACAAAAAACACCAAAGTCGGTAATAAATGATACATTTGGGATGTCATCCTTATGCATCTTAATTTGATTATATCCGCTGAATCCATTTATAAAGCTTAGCATTTCATGACTAATAGTCGCACCTAGCAATGTATTTATCCTTGGCAACGGTAAACAATCCTTTGGGCACACATCGTTCAGATCAGTGAAATCTACACACATTCTTCATCTTCCATTAGCCTTTTTACCATTACAGGGTTTGTTAACCATTCCGAAAATTGTATTTCTTCAATGAAACCAGCCTCTAAGAGCTTCTCCACTTCTTGCTTGATTGCTTCCTACCTCTCAGGGGAAAAACTTCTTTTCTTTTATTTCATAGTCTTTTGATTGGGATCCACGTTTAACTTGTGGGTGATCAGTCCCGAGTCTATAACGGGCATATCAGCTGCTGACCATGCAAACACATCATTATTTTCTTACAAGAACTTCACTAACTTTCCTCTAAGGGGCTCCTCCAAAGATGTTCCAATAAAGGTCACCTTCTAGGGGTCCTCGGGAGCCAAAGGGACCGAAATCAGGTCTTCTTCCAGCTTCCCTCATCTCTCATCATTCTCACGAAAATCCAGATCTTTAATAGGCAAAACCTGCCCTTAGCACCATCTGCCCTAAGGGAGGCCACGTAACAACTCCTTGCCATCTTCTGGTCTCCTTTCTCTTCCCCAATCCCGTTTATAGTGGGAAACTTCATTACTGAATGGTAAGAGGAGGGGACTGCTTTAAAAGCATGTATTCTTGTTCTTCCCATGATTGCATTGTAAGTTCATCCAGCCTTTACCACCACAAAGTTCAACATATGTGTTGCTTGCCTTGGTTCCTGACCTATAGTCAAACGCAACTTAATTATCCCTTCCACGGGGACTCGACTCCAGCGAAACCATGTATCGGCATATCAATTGGGGTTAGTTGAGAATCGTTGTAACCCATCCTTATGAAGGTATCATGGAGTAAGGTGTCCACCGATGCACATTGTCTACGAGGACTCTCTTCACTGGGTTGTTCCCTAGTATTGGTGTTATGACTAGGGGATCGTCATGAGGAAATTTGACACTCTCTAAGTCAAAATCATCAAATGTCATTGTTACTTCGGTCCAGGCTCTTTTTCGGAGCTTCCCCCACTATGCATGACTTCTCTGGTATAGGCTTTCCTTGAATTCTTAGACAATCTGGCAGCAGTTGGTCCTCTAAAGATCGTGTTTATTACTGGCCCTCGGGGCTGAGATCCTCCTAAGATTGTGTTTATCAATGGCCCCCGGGGTTGGGGGTTTCGCCCCTGATCATCCTGATCGTTTCTATGATCATCCAAGTTTCTTTTTCCATTATTACTCCTATCTCCTCCATCTCCAGTATACTTGCTCAGCCTTCCTTTTCGAATAAGGAATTCAATTTCATCCTTCAGTTGTCTACACTCATCGGTGTCATGACCAGGATTCTTGTAAAATCTATAATATTTTCTCTTATCTAGCTTAGCAGGATCAGCCTTCAAGGGTTTGGGCCAACAAACATCCCTATCTCTCTCAATTTCCATTAAGATCTGGCTCCTAGGGGCATTCAGCTTAGCATATTCGGTGAACTTTTATCCAGGTCCCCCCTTTCTTGGGGTTGAATCAACATCTTTCTCGGTTCTGGGATACTTATCCTTAGCATTATATTCCAGATCAGTCTTCCGCTTCTTGCCACAAGCGGGTTCGTTGTTCACCACCGTCTTCCTAATACTTTCCTCCACCTTGATATACTTCTCGGCCCTATATTGAAACTTTAACATGCTTTCAGGGGACGCTTGGCTAAGGACATCTTGAAAAATTCATCTCTAGTTCCTTGCTGTAACGCTATCATAGCTACCTTTCCATCGAGTTCTGAAACCTTCAAAGCCTCCTTTGTGAAATGGTTCAAATAGTCTCTCAAGGACTCCTTTGTTCCTTCTAACGACTAAAAAATTATGATTGTATTATATCGTAAATAAAGATAAATTATGTGATTTATTATGTCATTTATGTATAATTAGCTATAAAACCCAAAATGTTACGTGTTATGTGCATTCCGTATTGTTAGGATATTTTCCGGGTAATTATCGGATTTTTTATTTGTAATAAAAGCCTTCGTATCAAAAGTTATACGACCCGAACTATGTATTAATAGCTGATATTTCAAATAAAATAATTGGCCTTATTTTTCTTAGAACGGCTTGTACCATCGCGATATTCTGAACATCTAGGTATTTTATAAATTTTCTCGCTTTGCGAAAATAATTTTTCCGGGCCCCATTGGGTGTTAAAAACCCCACAAAAATCACATTTTTATTTTTATAAAATTATAGGAATTTCATTTATACCTTTTCCTTTATATTTTTGAATTATTCACAATTTTTGGGAATTTTTGGCATATATATTGTATATATTAAATATTTAAAAATTAATAATTAATACTCAAAAATTATAAAATTAGGGGCCAATTAATTTTAAAAGATGTATTTTAGGCCTTAATTTTAATTATGAGTATTATTTTACCTACTATAAATAGCCTAATTTTTATTTAAATATTTATAATTAAAAATTAAAAATCAGAAAAAGAATGAGGTGAAACTGAAGTCATTCAGGAATGCATCTTAGCTAGTTGGTCGGTACCATGAGAAGAACAAGCCATGTGCTAACATAGCTGTTGGCTTGTATTATGATGCATTGAACAACAACAAGAAAGTTGAAGGTGACAAGGAAAAGGCAGCAACAAATGAAGATGTCCCAGCCATGCTGAGAAAGGTTGATTCACCACTATTCAAAGCATGTGAAGTAAATTTTAGTGAAGATGAGTTGATCATAAAGCAAGAAATTACCGATGAGGAAAATAAGAAGAAGTGCACAAAAATAGCTCCAACTTCCAAAGCTAAGAAGAAGCCCATGGTAAACTAAACTCCCAAGAAACCAATCAAGGAAGTTAAGGCTGAGAATGCAGAAAAGAAGAAGAAGAACAAAAATGGAAAGGTTAGAATTAACAAAAGCAATAACTTTGCATTTGTTTCAGATACTCCAAGGAAATAATGCCAAGAATGTGTATCTATAAATCATCAAACTCATATTTGTAAAATGGCTGTTAGGGAGCCAAGATTGGGAGCATGCAAGTATAATGAAGCAAAAGCTAATGATCCTTACTCATTATGTGACAAGTTTGATTGTATACCTTGCAAGATGAAAGTAATGACAAGTTGTCACTAGATGAGAGTAGATCTTAAGGAAGTCAATATTGAATCCCCAGCTAAAAAGGAAAATGCACATCAATCAATGAACTACATTCTTTCGGAAACATCAAATTCTACTTCTGTCAAATTTGTTAACAAGAAGAAAGTACCCAACACTGCTTGGATTGCTAAACACACTTAATCCTCATTGTGTGCAGGGCAAATAAAGAAGGTCATATGGATCATAGACAGTGGATGTTCAAGATATATGACAGGTGATATGACCCTGCTATCGTAATTTGAGAAGATGGCTGGCCCATTAGTGACTTTTGGAGACAACAGCAAAGGTTTCACAATGGGATATGGAAAGATAATTTAGGGAAATGTTGTCATTGAAGATGTAGCACTGGTAGTTGGTCTTGAGGTGAATCTCCTAAGTGTCAGCCAACTTAAAGATAGAGCATTCAATATTTTATTTGATAAAGGAGAATGCCTAATTATCAGCAAAAAGACTGGTGAAACTGCTTTAAAAGGAGCAAGGAAATGAAACTTATTTGTTGCAGACCTAGACTCAGCAAATGAGGATGGAATTTGTTGCTTCTACACCAAGGCATCTGAAGAACAAAGCAAGTTGTGGCATAAAAAGCTCCCTCACTTGATTTACAAGGCAATCAATACTCTAGTCAAAAGGAGTTAGTGAGAGTCATGCCAAATCTGGAGTTTGCTCAAAATGAGGTCTCTGAGGCTTGTCAAAAAGGAAAAATGAAGAAATCAAGTCACAAGAGTAAAACGGTGAATTCCATAAGTGCACCTTTGGAACTTATTCACGTGGACTTATTTGGACCAGTAAATGTCTTATCAATTTCAAGAAAGAAATATGCAATTGTGATGATGGATGACTAATCAAGGTTCACATGGGTAGAGTTTATGCACTCTAAGGATGAAATTCCACACATCATAATTGAACACATCAAGAAGATTGAGAAGCAGGATGAAGACCATAATTATGTAAAAAGGTTGAGGAGTGACAATGGCATAGAATTCATAAATGCAACTTTAACTGAATTCTACAAAGATAAGGTCATTGTTTAAGAATTTTCAGCAGCTAGGACACCTCAACAGAATGGTGTTTTAGAAAGGAAAAATAGAACATTAGTGGAGGCTGCTAGAACAATATTGTAAGATAACAAACTGCCAACACGTTTTTGGGAAGAAGCTGTGAACATTGCTTGCTATACTCAAAACAGATATCTCATCAACAAAAATCTTGGCAAATCACCCTACTCAATCTTATCTAAAAAAGCCAACTGTGAAGCATCTTCATGTATTTGGAAGCAAGTGTTATATTTTGAAAGACAACTCTGAATATGTGGGAAAATTTAATTCTATGGTTTTTGAAGCAATTTTTCTAGGATATTCATTGGAGAGAACTCCCTACAAAGTCTATGTGATTGAGAAAAATAAAATTATGGAAATCATCAATGAAATTTTTTATGATGACAAGTGTTCAGGCTTGGAATGCCTTGATGAAAATAAAGCTGAGACCCTGAAATTTAAAAAACTCAACATTGATAGTGATTCTGAGGATGAAGCTGAAATCAACACAAAACAAAAATAGATGAAGAGTCAACTGAGCAAGTGAATTATGAGAATGGAAGCTCATCTCAAACACCTAAATTTGATAGAACAAACTCAAGGGGAGAAAGAGGAGATAGTTGTGCAAGTCATGCCAATGGTAAAAAAAATACAGAAAATTCAAGTCAAAAAACTCACACCATAAAATAGGATAGAAGTCACACAAGAGAAGCAATTATTGGTGATCCAACTGTTAGAGTGAGGACTAGAAGTGCAACTGCAAATGAATGTCTTCGTGCATATTTTCTTTCATAAGTTGTGCCCAAGAAAACTAAGAAAGCTCTACTTGATCCTGATTAAATATCTGATATGCAAGAGGAGCTAAATCAGTTTGAAAGAAACAAAGTTTGGGAATTGGTTTCTTCACCAAAAAACATAAGTGTAATTGGAACAAAGTGGGTGTTCAGGAATAAAATGGATGAAAATGGGATAGTCACCAGAAATAAAGCAAGGTTGGTTGCAAAAGGCTACTCACATAAGGAAGGAATTTATTATGATTAAACTTTTGATCCAGTTGCAAGACTTGAAGCAATAAGAATTTTTCTTGCATTTGCTGCACACTCAAACTTTAAAGTGTATCAAATGGATGTGAAGAGTGTATTCCTTAATGGTAAGTTGGAAAAAGAAGTTTATGTGCAACAGCGACCTGGCTTTGAAGATCCAGAATTTCCAAACTTTGTATACAAATTATTGAAGGCTCTCTATGGACTAAAGCAAGAACCTAGTGCTTGGTATGACACACTGTCAGAATTTTTGATCAAACATGGATTCACTAGAGGAATAATAGATAAGACTCTCTCCTACAAGCAGCATGGTGATGATATGATACTAGTTCAAATCTATGTGGATGATATCATTTTTGGTTCTACTAATGAAAAGTTATGTCAAAGATTCTCAAAACTCATGTAGAGTGAATATGAAATGAGTATGCTGGGAGAGTTAAGTTACTTTCTTGGACTCCAAGTCAGCTAAAGGAGTGATGGAATCTTCATCAGCCAAACTAAGTATGTCAAGGATTTATTGAAGAAGTTTGGTATGGTTGATTGTTCACCTCCATCTACACTTATGTCTACAACTACTAAGTTGTATGGATATAAAAAGGAAAAAGTGTAGACATTTCAGGTTATAGAGGAATGATTGGATCTTTGTTGTATTTAACTGCTAGTAGACCAGACATTATATTTGCAACATGTCTGTGTGCAAGATTTCAAGCCAATTCAAAGGAATCACATTTGATGGTTTTAAAGAGAATTTTCGGGTTCATTCGGGCAGAAACCTTCGATCAGGATCCCGGCTTTTTCTTCGGTCAGGATTTCAAGTTTTTACCAAATCTTGACTGAATAAAGGGCCATTAATTCCTGATCGTGGGTTTTTCGACCACGAATTGTCGATCAGGATCCTGACCTATGTTTTTGGTCAGGATTTAATTTGAAACTGGGCTTTAACCTTAATCAGGCTTTTTCCTGGGCTTTGTATTGGGCCTATAAACTTAGGCCTTTTCTCCTGGATTTCCTAAATGGGCCTCATTACTTTGGGCCTACAAATCATGGGCTTTTTAATCCAGAATTATCCAGAATGTTCCGGAATCTTCTGGGGTATTTACTTTATACATATAATATATATATATATTTTTATATTTATCTTATTTTTTAAGAGCCTTCTAGAAGTCTCTAGAGCTGGGCCTAACCCTTTGGGCTGGGTTTTTAACCTGTTATAAACGGTTAAAATTCCTTTTTGACCGGCCCATTAACCGGTTATGAGGGCTATATAAGAGAGGAAAGTGAAGTGAGATTTCACAACTCACTTTCTCATTTCTCACTTTAAAAACTCCCCTCCTCTCTCTCAACCTCCAAGAGTTTTCTCGTAGAGCAAGTCATTTCCGGCCTCCTTCCTCCTCCTACATTCAGCCTCAAGCTTCGACTTAGCCTTCATAAATGGCAGACAAGAGCTCAAAGAGGTCAACCAAGATTGCTTCAGGATCTAAGGGAGGTAACGAAATCAAAATTCGTTCATCTTATATGTCTTTACTAGATATGATTAATACTGGGGGGGGACGAATATCCATCTGAAGCTCATTTAGAGTCCTTAGATTATTTTAATATTTAGTATAATGTAGATGCTATCAACAAACTTAACGTAACCTTTAACGTTAGTGCTCCCCTTAGGATAGTTTCTACCGAAGGTGGTGACCGTACATGTCACTGGAAGCCCGTAACTTTATTTGTTTATGCTGATGCCCTTACCGCGGGGCTAAGGTTTTCTTTTCATGAGTTCATTCCTAGATTATTAGCTGATTTGAAAATCAATCCTTGCCAACTTCCCCCAAATGTCTGGAGAAATATCTTTTGTTTCATGGTTTTATGCCTTAGGAGTGGTTTTCCTCTTTCCGTAGCTGTGTTTAATAAAATTTTCCAATGATATAATAGTGCCCAACCTGGTTGGGTTTATATTAGACAACGACCCAAGTCTCCACAAATCTTCAACAGTGCTTAAATCCCTGATAATAACCAGCACTGGAGGGATAGTTTTGTTGGGCGCAGATGGGAGAATGGTGACTGGGGCACACTCTTTAGATGTTAGATATATTTGAGATGTCATGTCAAATATGATTTGTGTTTAGGTTTCAGAACTTAACAACAGGACATATCAGGACTTACTGAAATCAGAACTTACTGAAGTCAGAACTTAATATCAGAACTTAAGGCGTCAGGAGATACATATCAGAACTTAAGTGCGGGAAGACTTCAGATAAGGAATGCGGCTGATTTACAGGAGAAGATCTGGACTAAAACAAAAAAAGATATGCATGAAGAGTTAGAGGACTAGAAGACTTGTAGAGATATCTAATTGATATATTTTAGGAGACAGAATTATATTTCATATCAATTAGAATATATCTTGTAACTGTGTACTATATATACACGGCTTAGGGTTTACACTACATGTGTTACCTTTATCGAGAAGATTATACATTGTAACCTAGTAGCTCTTAGTGATATTTGTTCATCACTGAGAGAGAACAATAGTTCATATTGTAACATAGTTTATTGAATATACTTGATCTTTGTTACATACTTGTGTTCAAATCGATTTGATTGTATAAACACTATATTCAAACCCCTTCTACAGTGTTGTGTGACCTAACATAAGATCTTCCATCGGGAAGGTCACTGATGGCAGCCCTAAAACCATCCACATATCTCCCGAGGAAACTATCATATATAATGAGCTTATAAAGGAAAATCCAATTGATGTCTGATTTCATGACTATTGGGTTAAATGCTAGAGAACCAAGAGATAGGGCAGGCCTAGGTTCTGATGAAGCTTAAGATCAAAACAGGAGTTGAAGTTGCTACTAGAGATCCATTTTTGTTAACTGACAAACCTCTTGAAGATGTTACACAGAAACACCTTGATATGGTTATCTCTGTTCTAGTGGTACTGGATGCTCATGACAAGCATAATGTCAAAGAAAATATGATTCTATTTCTTGAAGATGGAAGGACATATCAAATGTCAGAATCAGATGTGTTGAACAAATCTCTGAAAGAACTTCAATTCTTTCATTATCTTTTAGCGATCAAGTCTGATATTACCAGAAGATGGTCAAATTTCATATTGAAGACCATAAGAGATAAAGCAAGAATTTCTGGCTCAAGGGTTACAGAATTCATTCCTAACATAGTTGAAGATGATGGAAGTGAAATTCCAATGAAGAAGGATTTTGCTAAACTTGAAGTGATTTTGAAAGAGAAATGTTTGTGTTACAATGAAGATTCTTCTCATCCAAGGGTAATAAGACTGGGTGATGGTTTAGAAAGAAACCATATCTCTGCTCTAAGGATAGTAATCTACCAGATTGGAAGTCAAGATGAAGAGATGAAGCAAGTCAAGACTACAATAGCTCAAGTCCTGAGGAATAAAGAAGAAAAGCTGATATCAAACTTTGTCAAGAATCACTTTGGATTCAGATTAAGTCAGTGAGATTGGTAAAAGCTACAAGGACTGTACGTTGTAGTTAGTTGTCTTATTAAACTCTTATTGCATTTGTACTTAAAATGTTTTTGACATCATCAAATTTATTAACTTGTATATTTTGCATAATTTACAAGTTGGGGGAGATTGTTAGATATATTTGAGATGTCATGTCTAATATGATTTGTGTTTAGTTTTCAGAACTTAACAACAGGACATATCAGGACTTACTGAAATCAGAACTTACTGAAGTCAGAACTTAATATCAGAACTTAAGGCATCAGGAGATACATATCAGTTTTTAAGTGCGAGAAGACTTCAGATAAGGAATGCGGGTGATTTACAGGAGAAGATCTGGAGTAAAACAAAAAAGATATGCATGAAGAGTTAGAGGACTAGAAGACTTGTAGAAGATATCTAATTGATATATTTTAGGAGACAGAATTATATTTCATATCAATTAGAATATATCTTGTAACTGTGTACTATATAAACACGGCTTAGGGTTTACACTACATGTGTTATCATTATCGAGAAGATTATACATTGTAACCTAGCATCTCTTAGTGATATTTGTTCATCACTGAGAGAGAACAATAGTTCATATTGTAACATAGTTTATTGAATATACTTCATCTTTGTTACATACTTGTGTTCAAATTGATTTGATTGTATAAACACTGTATTCAAACCCCTTCTACAGTGTTGTGTGACCTAACAAGTGGTACTTTTCTGTTAACACACATACAGTAAAGATCCAAACAATCATGTCTGAAGAAACACAAACCCCAACTAAGCCCACCAAAACTCAAGAAACTTAAAACACTCAAACCCATAGTCGATATGATACTATTAGGGTTCCCATAATGAGACCTTCTGAGTATCCCATATGGAAAGTGAAGATGGCTATGTTTTTGGAAGCTACAGATCCAGAATACCTTGATAGGATTAATGAAGGACCATATAAGCCTATCAAGCTCTCTGTTGTAGTTGCTGATCAACCAGCAAAGTCCATACCAAAGGAGAAAGGTGATTACATAGCTGAAGACATCTCATCTATTGCCAAGGATGCAAGGGTAAGGCATTTGTTGCATAGTGCCATTGATAATGTCATGTCAAACAGGGTAATTGGATGCAAGACTGCAAAGGAGATATGGGATGCTTTGGAGACAAGATGCCAGGGAACTAATGCAATCAAAAAGAATAGGAGGACTATACTCACTCAAGAGTATGAGCACTTTGACTCAAAAGCTGATGAGTCATTAACTGACTTATATGACAGGTTTGTCAAACTCTTGAATGATCTGTCACTGGTGGACAAGGAATATGATCTTGAAGTCAAATCTAAAATTCCTTTTAGCTCTTCCTGAAAATTGGGATTTGAAGTCTACTACCATAAGAGACAACTATGACCTTACTGAAACTACTTTTAATGAAATTTATGGTATGCTCAAGACTTATGAACTTGAGATGGATCAAATGAGTAAGAGGCATGGAAGAAAGTCAAGAACAGTTGCTCTAAAGCTGAGGAGGAATCTCCTAAAGTGGTTGCCTCAAAGAGGGGCAAAGGAAAGGCTCTCATCATAAAGTCTGATTCAGAGTCATCATATTCTGATGATGATGATTCAGAAACTGAAAGTTTACCTGAAATGGATGTTGATGCAGAGATGATGCAATTGTGTGCTCTTATGGTGAAGGGTATCACAAAGTTAGCCTACAGGAAATTCAGAAAGGGCAAGAAGTTTTCCAGGAAAGGTGGAAGTTCTGATAAGAAAGGATTCAGAAAGTCTGAAGGCAAAGGAGAAAAGTCTGACAGAGGAGACAACCCAAATGTCAAATGCTATAATTGTGGTGAAAGAGGCCATATATCTCCTGACTGCAAGAAAGGAAAAAGTGACAAAGGCAAGGCACTTGTCACAAAGAAGAAAAGCTGGACAGACACTTCAGATTCTGAAAATGAGGTGAACTATGCCTTGATGGCAAATGCTGATAGCAGTACTAAAACTGCTGAATTAAAGGTACCTCAAACAACTTATGTTTTTCATACTGATGATATTACTGAGTTGAGATTATATCTTAAGACCATGTTCATTAGTTATAGAGATCAGACTTTAACATGTAAAAGATTAACATCTGAAAATCTTGCTTTTAAAAACAGAAATGACTATTTAGAAAAGGAGTTAGTTTTTCTTCATCAAACTAAGAAAGAAAGAGATGATACTTTGTATGTTAGAGATGAAGTGTTAAAATTGAATGAATCTCTAAAAGCTGACTTAGAAAAGGAAAGAGAGATTATCAGAACTTGGACTAACTCAGGCAGAACAACTTAGAATTTACTAAGTAGTGGAAACTGGAAAGAGGGCTTAGGTTATGGAGATGATAAAAATGAGAAAGGAACTGTGCAAATTGAGCCAATTGTTCTTAAACAGACTGCTAAGCCAAAGGTAAATCCTGTTAAGTTTGTAGCAAAAACTGTAAATTCTGATTCTGAAAAGATGAAAGAATCTAGGACAGAAGTCAAAGAAAAGTCAACTTTTGACAAATTAAAACAGGATAAACCAGCTGAAGTTAACATAGGCTTAATAACAAAGAAGCAGCTTAAGTATAAGCTGAAAGAGATTAGAAATGTGAACAAGGTAAAAGAAGCTAGGAAAAATAGGAATGGAAAGGAAGGTGTGAATAAAGCAATAATTATATCCCTATTCCTAATGCTCCTAGAAAGAAATGGTATAACTGTGAAAACTCTAACCATCTTGCTTCTTTTTGCAGGAAAAATAAGATATAAACTCTTTACCTCCTAAATCAGGAGTTAAGAGTCAGTCTATTAGGTTTAAACCATAAAATCCTTGTTTTCATTGTGGTAGTTTATGGAATTCCATTTATACTTGTAAGGAATATCATAGTTTGTACTATGATTATTATCAAATAAACCTTCTTTGAAGAAAGGTAATATTATTCCTTCTAGTGTAAAGTCTGATATATATTCTGATAAACAGCATGTTAGCATAAACTCTGAAATTAAATCCGCTGCAAATGCTAACAAACTTAAAAAGGCCAAATGATCCAAGCAAGTCTGGGTCCTTAAAACTAACCAATAGTGGTCTTTGTGATTGCAGTGGCAACAGGAAAAATATCCTAATTCTGGACAGTGGATGTTCAGGACATATGACTGGAAATAAAGCCCTGCTATCAGACTTTTGTGGAGAAAGCTGGCCCAGGAGTTTCTTATGGAGATGGCAACATGGGAAAAATTCTGGGATATGGAAATATCAATCTTGGGAATGTCATCATTGAATCAGTAGCTCTTGTCTCAGGACTTAAACACAACCTGCTAAGTGTGAGTCAAATCTGTGACAGAGGTTATCATGTGGATTTCTTTGAAGAACATTGTGAAGTTGTAAGCAATTCTACAGGCAAAGTGGTTCTGAAAGGTCACAGACATGGTAACATATATGAAGCCAGACTTTCAACAAGTTCTGATGGTTCTGCAATCTATCTGTTGAGTAGAGCATTAATTGAAGAAAGCTGGAATTGGCACAAAAGACTCTCTCATTTAAATTTCAACAACATAAATGAGCTAGTAAAGAAGATCTTGTGAGAGGACTGCCAAAATCAGTATTTTCTCCTGATGGCCTTTGTGATTCATGTCAAAAGGCAAAACAAAGAAAATCTTCATTCAAGAGCAAAACTAAATCCTCAATTCTTGAGCCTTATCACTTACTGCATGTTGATCTATTTGGTCCAGTAAATGTCATGTCAATTGCAAAGAAGAAATATGCTATGGTTATAGTGGATGAGTTCACAAGATACACTTGGGTGTATTTCTTGCACAAGAAAAATGAAACTGCATCTACTCTAACTGATCATGTCAGACAGCTGAATAAGTTGGTCAAAGATCCTATTAAAATAATAAGAAGTGATAATGGCACTGAGTTCATGAATTCAATTATGGAAGAGTTCTGCAAAGAGTATGGAATTAAGAAGGAATTTTCTGCACCGGAACTCCACAGCAAAATGGAGTTGTAGAAAGAAAGAAGAGGACTCTCGTTGAAGCTGCATGAACTATGCTTGATGAAGCAAAGCTGTCAACCTACTTTTGGGCTGAAGCTATGCAGATTACTTATTTTACACAGAATGCTACATTCATAAACAAGCATAGAAAAAACCATATGAGATGGTGAAGAAAAAGAAGCCAAATCTGAAATACTTTTCATGTATTGGATGTAAGTGTTTTGTTCTTAAGACTTATCCTGAATAAGCTGTCAAAATTTGATCTAAAAGCTGATGAAGGAATTTTTATTGGATATCCACTTTCCACAAAAGCCTTCAGAGTCTACAATTTAAGAACAAGGGTTATCATGGAATCTATCAATGTATCTTTTGATGATAAAAAGATTACTGTACTTGAAGATTTCAATGATCATGATCAGCTGAGATTTGAAAATGAAGATTTAAATTTTGATTCTGTAAATTCTGATGGCTTAAGTCCTGATCCTGTAAGTTCTGATGGGTTAAATTCTGATGTCATTGAAACAATGGTAACTACTCCAAGGGAAAATGCACTTGTCCAGGGGAAGCAAGCTGAAGATCCTACCACAACTCAAGACTCTCAAGAAGCATCAGAACCTGTCACTGGCTCTTCAAGTTCTGATTCATCAAGTTCTGATGAGCCAAATTCTGCTAATTCTGGAAACTCTGATTCTTCAATCCTGAAGGATCCAACTCTAATTCTGACAGTCTCAGCGAGCATATCTACAGGGGGAGCATCAGAAATGTTGATGGAGACGGCATGGATCATGGGGGAGGAATCCAATTCTAGAACTCAACTTCCATCTGTAAGAAAGTGGACCAAATCACAAACACCTGACTTAATAATTGGAGATCCTGAAGCAGATGTCAGAACTAGAACTGCAAAATCAAATGAATGTCTCTATCATTCCTTTCTATCTCAGAATGAACCAAAGAAAGTGGATGAAGCTCTTCAAGATGTTTGATTGGGTGTAAGCAATGCAGGAAGAGGTTAAATGAATTTGAAAGAAATAAAGTCTGGACCCTAGTGCCAAGACCAAAGAACATATCAGTTGTTGGCACAAATGGGTGTTTCAGAAACAAAACTGATAGTGATGGCATAATTACAAGAAACAAAGTAAAGCTGGTTTCTAAAGGCTATTCTCAACAGGGAGGGTATTGATTATGATTGAAACATTTGCACCAGTGCTAGATTGGAAGCCATAAGAATCTTTTTGGCTTATGCTGCTCACAAGAAGTTTAAAGTCTTTTAAATGGATGTGAAAAAGTGCTTTTCTCAATGGAGAATTGGAAGAAGAGGTATATGTTGAACAACCTCCAGGATTTGTAGATTCAAAATTTCCTAATCATTTCTACAGACTTAACAAAGTACTTTATGGCCTTAAGCAAGCTCAAGAGCATGGTATGAGACTTTAGCTCATTCCTTCTGGAAAGTGGATTTAACAGAGATACAATTGATAAAACACTGTTCTACCTCAACCATGGAAATTACTTACTTTTGGTATAGATATATGTTGATGATTTCATCTTTGGTTCTACAAATGCCAAACTCTGTGAAAGGTTTGCAAAAGTAATGCAGTCAAAATATCAAATGAGTATGATGGGAGAACTTAGCTATTTTCTGGGACATCAAGTCAAGAAAAATGAAGAAGGGTACTTTATCTGTC
>NW_027417662.1:0-67307 GCF_009905375.1 Apium graveolens | reverse complement strand
TTGGCATTTTACCCGTTGGATGTGGATTTCTTGGCATTCACCGCAGGCTATGGATAGTTTGGAATATACCTTCGAGATGCAGGTTCTTTGGCATTTACTTCTTGGTTGTAGATTCATTAGTATTTTACCTATAATTGGATGGGTACGCACTGACATTCACTTATTGCTACTGGTTAAATAACAAGTATGGATTCCTCAAAAGGCAAAGTTGGAGGTATGTCTTTCAATCCTTGAATTCACCTATCACAACAACATTGTACGGAAATGTAAGTCTAATCTTACGACTTCTTATAATTTTATGTGTTGGATATACGCATGATTATGGTAATTATGTGGCTGGATATTTGATATTATATGCATCATGCTTTGTGTGATTTACTTTTGTTCTTCATTTGGGGGATGTTAGATATATTTGAGATGTCATGTCTAATTGATTTGTGTTTAGTTTTCAGAACTTAACAACAGGACATATTAGGACTTAGTGAAATCAGGAATTACTGTACTCAGAACTTATATCAGAACCTAAGGTCATATCAGAAACTTAAGTGCGGGACGAATTTTAGTTAAGTAATGAAGCTGATTTACAGGAGAAGATCATGACTAAAACATAGAAGATATGCATGGAAAGAGTTAGAGGACTAGAAGACTTGTAGAAGATATCTGATTGATATATTTTAGGAGACATAATTGTATTCCAAATCAATTAGAATATATCTTGTAACTATGTACTATATAAACACAGACTTAGGGTTTACACTTAATGTGTTATCATTATCGAGTAGATTATACATTGTAACCTAGTAGCTCTTAGTGATATTTGTTCATCACTAAGAGAGAACAACAGCTCATATTGTAACAGAGTTTATTAAATATACTTGATCTTTGTACATACTTGTTTTAAATTGATTTGATTGTATAAACACTGTATTCAACCCCCTTCTACAGTGTTGTGTGACCTAACAATTGGTATCAGAGCTTTTCTATTAACACACATACAGTAAAGATCCAAACAATCATGTCTCAAGAAACACAAACCCCAACTAAGCCCACCAAAACTCAAGAAACTCAAAACACCCAAACCCACAGTCGATATGAGACTATTAGGGTTCCCATACTGACACCATCTAAGTATCCCATATGGAGATAGCATAGATCATGGGGGAGGATCCAGTTCTAGAAATCAACTTCCATCTGCAAGGAAGTGGACCAAATCATATACACCTGACTTAATAATTGGAGATCCTGAAGCACGTGTTAGAACTAGAACAGCAATATCAAACACTATACCATATATGGGCTATTGCAACTCTAAGAAACTGTAGTATAAGACCCCAAATATGTTACAATAGAAGTTTTTGTAATGTTTTTGCTAAAATTCAGCGTTGCATTTGCTGCCGTTGCAATAGACCCCTATAGCAACGTTTTTTGGAGTTATTGCAACATTTTCAAAGTATTAAAAATCATTTTATTGCAACACTTTTCTATGTTTTAGTAACACATTTATGATGTTACAATAGACTACTGCAACATTTTTTTATAACATTTATTGAGGTAAAAGTGTTGCACGGTAATTTATTATAACATTAGCTGCAACATTTTTTTGCCTATTGTAATGCTTTTTAATTTTTAGCAATATTTATCTGTAACACATTATTTCTATTTTAATATTTTTATGTTTTATTAGCATATGTGCAACACTTTTATTAGTCCAAATTTTGGTATCATATTTTTTTCATATACGATCACAAAATTATACCAAAAAAACATTCACATTCCAAATGTTTGATATCGAATCCAATAAAACAAATATTAATACATCCCAGACAAACTCGGCTTATAAAATAAATCACCTTATATATAGTACTTGAATATAAATTTTAATGACAAAAAAATAAAAACTTGGGTTGTTGGCTACAACTAGCTAGTCCTCTGGTAAGAAACTCCCTTAAAATGACTTCTCCGATTGAGCAGCGACATGGCCAACTTGCCAAATTCTTTGGTACAAAGCTATTGCTCTCCATTTCTCCAATGCGATGATCTCTCACTCTACAATATTACATAGAAATAAGCTAAGTAAAAATGATTATTGGAACCGTACATATATTAGAATTTAGAGGGGAGAATGTCCACATATATAGCAGGATCAAGTAAATAATTGAAAATTAATAGTATCCGGCCTTGATGACCAAATGGGATTACTAGTTAACAGAATAAAGAAAAGATTAAGAATAAGAACTGTTCCTAATTATCAATACAGAGAAATTTAAAAAACAACGTTTCCATTAGTTAATGTCAAAAATCTACAATACAAAATAATGATTTGGAACTTACGTTGGCATTTGCATTATGCTTTATCAGTCGGACATCTCCTGCGTATGTGAGAATAATTTTTATAAACGGAATTAAAGCAATGGGTATAATTCTTATAAAAAAAATTAAAACAAACTTCACATCCTCAGTAATGCTTGCCTTTGACATATAAAGAAAAGCATCATCAAACTAAAATTCTAGAAGAGGTTTGTACTTTTGGAGACCATGTTGGTTATAAGGATGAAATTGTACAATTTTCTTATTATTTTGTTTAACAACAGTTGAATATTCATACCCGACGAGTCGAGAATTCACAGGTATATGTACTTGTTGAACTTGAGGATTCGTACATTGAATAGTCGGGGGAGTCATCCCTTGTAGATGAGGTTGAGTTGCCCCTATCTGGGTTTCAGCTTGAGTAGATGCATAAGTTGAGTGGGGAGGTATCTCCACGGTGGACGAAATCATCTGGGTTGTTCCCGATGGTGTTCCTTCCTCCAGAACTCTAGTTGTTCTCCATGTTCTCGCCATGGTTGTTGTTGTGCTTTTCCACAGACGGCGCCAAATGTTATAGATTAAACTAATATATTTAATTGTTGTATTTAATACTAAGGAACGTGAGCTTCAAGCTCGATTTTGACTGCTCTTGTGTTTCGTGACTCAATCTGCCTTAACAAGATGCCTACGTACCTTGCTGATTGCCAAGGATCAAGTCAAAAAATGTAGTTCTGATCTGTGGGGTGAGACCCCTTATATAGATGTTGGGAGTCCTTGAATTGGACTTGGTATAGGAGACTTGGTGGTCAAGTCTCTGAATTAGGATAGACTTAGGAGTCCTAGGGAGTAGGAAGCTGATTCCTTATCCTATGAGGTTCCTTGGAGGCCAATCTACAAGGATTTATATCCTGACTAGGACTTATCTTAATAGTTGTTTTTCTCCCTTATTATTAATTACGAAATTAATAAATAATCAGGGTTTTTGGGCCTTCTTTGTTCCATCAGGCCTGATCGACATGTTAACCTTTCTGGTCTGAATGTCATACATCTTCTTATTGGGCCTAGGAGCCCATACCTTGTACAATTAATGCAATATTTAATTATACAATCAGGATTTATTTATCCCTAAATAATAAAATATAAATATTAAAATATAGGAATATTTGGACAAAGCGGGAAGTTGTTTTGGGCTGGGAAGCGATAAAATTATTGGGCTCTAGCCGCCCAATATTTCAGCCCATTCGAAATTTTTCCATAAACTAAGACACTCTCTCTCGCTTTCTAACAATTCACACACTCAAATTCTCTCTCTCTCTCTCGTTAAACTCTCTCTCGCTGAACTCTCTCTATCATTATCAATCTCGATCAATTTTATCTGTCACTCGCCACCATTATCATTTTCTGGTAAGTAAATGGGATATATTTTTTAATTAGGGTGCATTTGAATTTAGGATCGAGGCTTTGTGCTTCAATTAGAGATTTTAAACATTATTTATTTATCTAATCGCTCTCCATCTCTTCGATTTCAGGTGCTCGTGTTTGGGTTTACAGTTGAAGGCATTATTTTAAGGTACTTTTAAGTTAGGCTTTTTTTATTTGAATTTTGTGTGCTTGTGTGTGCGCAGTTGTGTGTTAGTTTCTCTCTCTCTCCCTCCCTCCATGTCTCTCTCTCCCTGCCTCTCACTCGGTCTCTCTCTGTCTATGTCTCTCTATCTTTCTCTGAATTGTCTCTCTCTGTCTCTTTCTTTCTCCTATGTCTCTCTATCTATGTACTGCATTAGCAGATTGATATACTAAATCAAATTCAATCTTTCATCTTACTATCTTTGATTTGAGTACTTTATCTGTTTGTGGATGTGATTCATGATGTTTATAATTCGGTTTCGTTTAAAGTTGAATGCCTTTGTTTACCTTTGTTCTCATGTTGTGTATTCGATTTTCTATACCATGATATAAGATAAACATATTTTTGTTGTCTCTCATTGTCTGGGGTTTCAAATCACTTTTCACCAGGTCTCCTCTCTCTGTCTCTCAAATCATCGTAATTATGTAATGTTTATTGATTTATTTTTTAAGCTGATTTAACATTATATGTATTTGCCAATTGCAACCATCTGATGGAATAAGTAAGGTCATGCTAGGAGGACAAGTCACTAATGAGGAAGTTGAGAGCTTGATGAAGAGGTTTAAGATCTCTCTCTCTCTCTCAATTGTATTTTCTTTAATTGGAGTGGATTACTGATTTTTTATTGTTTAAACGGAAAAATTTAATTATTTTTCAAAAATTAAAAATGTTTTTTTTTGAATTTGAATGTGATCTGTGATTGAGTTGATCTATTTTTATTATTCATGTTATGTGTTTGTTTATTTAAATGTTTTCGATTATCATTTTTCCAAAAGTGGTATGATTAGTTTGATCTGCTCAGTTTGGTTTTTAGATTGCTAGTTGGTAAAGTCATTTTAATATTCATATAATGTGTTTGATGGTTTGGAATTATCCTTTCAGAGATTGATTTATGATTTAATGATCTAACCTAATTTGGTTTAGTTAGTGGGTTACAGCTTGGTGAAGTAGTTTTTCTTATTTATATTTGTTTTAGTTAATTTTGAATTTGATTTCTGACTGATATGATCTACATGATTTGATTAGTTGGTGACAAGTTGGTGAACTAATTTTACTATATATGTGGAAATTTTCAATGTGGTCATGTTTAGCCATTAGACTTTTTTGGTCATGCAGAATGTATACATAGTTGATAACATAAGCTGCGTCCTTCAAAGTAAAATAGACATGTTTTATCCCTTTCTAAGTGATATTAAGATAGGACACAACATAACATCGGTCTTAGTGAACCTGCTTCCTAGTTCCGTAAGCATGTCTGCATAAATGACTTTGTGGTTTTTTTCCTCTTACTGTAATTTCCAATGATCAGATATTTGCCTTAAATGCACAGTTTTAGAAGGTTTGCCATGTCTATGGAACTTAGTGTAGATTATACTAAACAGTTTATGTTTCTTAAACACCTGACCTTTCTTGCTTTAGGAAGCCTTGTTTTGGTTATAAATTGAAGGAGATTACGGGCAACATCTTTGCGGCTGATGCAGAGAGTGATACAGTAGAACAAGATGGTGTTGATCCAACTAACAAATATAATTAAGGCTCATCACATGTATCGTATTGAACCTTGGTTAATATTACATATGTGTTGAACCTTAATGGTTCTCATGCTTCTTGTTTTTTTTGGTTTTATTCAAAACAGACCATATATCTATATATGTGTGTGCCTTCGCTTGGTACAGGGTTTTTCTTATTCTCCAACTCATATGTGTGATCGAGTTCATCACTTAGTGGAATTCTTATTGGAGGCCTGAGAAGGGATAAAAGCAAAGGTATTATTGTTGGAAGCCTCGAAACAATACTACTAAAAATAACTTTCTGCATCTATTTTTCTCTTACTCTTTTTCTACAAGCTTCATGTTTAAGCTCAGAGATATATATTTGCAGCCGCTTTCTTGGCATATTCATGTCAACTATGTTCTATATAGCTTCTATGTGTGCAATAGGGGTAATGTATTCATTATATGCTCTGAGTGCCTCGTGCAGTCTCAACATATTTTTCATCACCTAGACTGCAATTTTGTTATTAGTAATGATGTCTATGTCCTTATATTCTAAGGTGTGCATTTCACATTCCTTTTTCTTCTTCTTATTTCAACTTTTATGATGCGCAAGTTCATTAGATATTTTTTTAAAAAAATTGAGAAAGAAACTGCTGTGTTTTTTTGACATTCTGATGATTAAAGCAGGTAAATAGAGGCCTTCTATCTTCTAGCATTATGGCTTCCTACATAGTTTTCCTCTGTTAGTCTCATATAAGAAGGTTAGGAAGAAAGACTAATCTCCTGATCTCCATTAACTAGCTCTATTTGTTCAACATTAAGCCTAGATTTTGTAATTCTCAGTGAACATTAGTGAAAAATATGGCGCACGAACGCATGGAAATGGACACAGTGATTGGACCTCCACATTAGTAAGACTTTGACATATTCCCAAGAAACTTTGCCACTTGTAAGTTGAATTAAGTACTGTCTTTATTGGTCTTGAAATTAAATATAAATGTACTTCGTAGTGTATAACACTGGGCTCATGCATATGCAATAGATGTTATTCTTTTTTGTTAAAAGATTGATTAAGTAGGTGCTGGTAAATACTATAATTTATTTAACCATTATGCTTTCATGGAGGATGTGTTAATATGAATATAGTGATTTTTTTATTTGATGTCGGGAAAACAACCATTTGTACCATCTTACTGGACTAAATAGGAGTAAGAGGCATGTACTTGGTCTGTAGTACAGACTAGAGAGGAATCTATATGTTTGATATGGTAGCATTGTTCATGTAACAGATCCGATAGTTTTGCGGGGAAGGTTTAGTCAGGTTGTGGTTAGGATTCGGATATAATAAGATTTTCTATTAACTTATAAGATAGCTGTAATCATAGGAACTACTAAATTTTGTCAAGAACAAGTAACTGTGTAATCCAAAATTTAATAATTTTCTTAAAATAAAGTTAAGCACATGAATAAGTATAGTCTACTCTATTTGACTTGCTCCTAGTTTAATGTACTAAAATACAGAAAGTATTTTGAATGTTGATAGAATTGTGCATAACAATATACAAGACACAAATACATCATGACAAAATATTAGATCAGAGCTTGGAAGATCTCTATCACTCATTCATTTTCCCCTCACTCATCAATCATCATCTATGTAACATGTAACACGTATTAAGATTTAGAGTAGTCTTTAATGGTTTTGTTGAAGTCCAGAACTTGTACCCTTGTGTTTATATGTTTCCTGTATATTCTTTTTCAAAACTATTAAAAGTTGCTACCTTTATATTATAGTTCTTTTCAATTGTTAACCAGTTGGCGAATTTATTATTGTCTGAAAATCCTCCATGGTCATTGGAGGTATGTGGACAGGTTGCATTCAAATGTTCTAGCTCTTGCATCAGGAATCTTATCCGAGGCATCAACTCGGGGTTGGGCATGTGGCAGGGGACTGTTAAAAATGTGCTCAACACTTATAGTTTCAAGCAGTAGGTTCTAATATTATTTAGTTTATAATATTATGCCAATGTAACGTAAAGAACGTGAATTAGTTTGTTTAGTAAGAATATTGTGGTTGTCATTTTATACTTGTGATGTTTAGTTAAGAAATGATAGATACTTTTAAATAATAGTTTTTCATTTTGTTCTTGTAAAATATTACAGTAGTTCATAAAGTCTTACAATAGCTTGTGAAAATGTTTCAATAGCCAAGGTACATATTTACAAAATCTACTAAAATGTTACTCTAGGTACATAATTGATTAAGAAAAAAGTGGGACCCACATGCCACGTCATCAGGGTGGGCCCACATGTCATATCAGTATAGAGGCTGCAAGTCATGTCAACATTTTTGGACCCACAAATGCCGCGTCAATGCCATGTCATCATGCCACGTCATCACAGTATGGGGCCCACATTGGGTCCCATTTTTTAAAAAACTTTATGCCATTCTAAGGTAACATATTTTTAAGTTACAATAGACATGTTTTATGTTACCTAAGGGGTCTAGGGTAACATAAATATACATGTTACAGTAGCGGGATCATATGTTACCTTAGACCCCTAAGGCAACATTGAAAAACCTATCTTTAAAAAAATGTTACCTTAGCTTAAAAGTGTGGCAAGAGCAACATATTTACCCCCTAATGTAATGTTTTTTTAATTTTATAGTAGGCATTTTATGGTGTAGTGAAACCTACTTAGTTTTCAAAAAATTTACCACCAATCTTAACCATTTCTAATACTCTATCACTACAACCTTTGCATGTAAGTTCTTGAGTAAGTTTTTCAAAACCCTCTTTTTGATTATATCCAAGAAAAATACAATTTCTTGGTGTATGTTCATAAGGGTGTGCAATATATTAGTCAATATCGATGATGTGAATTAGAGGTTGAAAACTCGAAGGGAGACCCGTGAATGGGCACCCTCGAGTTCGACCACCACCAGCCATGACCAAATGGGAGCCGGTGGGTTTGTAAAAAATTTAATTTTTGAATTGATTTTGTGTAAATAGGATAAGATATGGAGTGCATGTTACTTGTTTAGGTTGCTTGAGTTCTTGGTTTTTAAATCAAGTTTTATGCCTAAAAGTTTGGATATAATGACTATTGGTAGTTGTTATTTGATTAGTTGAATAAAGTGTTAATGCATGTCACTAAATCTTGATGCATGTTATCAAAAATGGATGCATGTTGATTTCCTAAGTTTCATTCGGTGTTTTTGTTCGATTTTTTGATAAAAATGCAAGGGAATGATTTTTAAAGGTAATTGATGTTTAGAAGTATGCATGTAAGTGTTAAGTGGTTGCATATTGATTATGTTTGATTTTTTCATATTGTTTTGGTTTGAATTTTTTATTAATTAAAGGGGGAAACAGTTGCTTATCAGGGGTAATTGATGTTCAAGTGATATAAGAATAATCGGATTGAGATTTTAAAAAACTAAGGATTTTTGCATGTTAGAATTGTTAGTTGGGTCGAATTAGGGAAACTTTTAGTTCGATTTTTTTATGAAAATGGTGAAAAGGAATGGTTTTAAGGATGATAAGGATTAACTCATAATTTGGATCATTAAAAAAATATGCATCATAGTTTGTTAAGAAGATTATGTGTTATTTGGATTGAATATGCTAAATTCGAATTGCATGCGAAGTGGTATATGTTTATCATTAAGATGATCACAAGAATTTTTATTCGGTTTTAAAAGAACTAAGGATTGGAGTCTTGTATTGTAGTTTGATTTGTAATATTAAGTCAATAGTTGTTAATCGTATGAATGGAGATTCTTGGCTTGTGTTAAAAGTCAAGTGTTAAAAAATGATTATAATATTTGATTATGATTGACTGATATGGTTGATTATATTAGAAGGGTAAGAGTAATTACAAGTACGTCATGTCCGACTCTCGACGAGTTAGTGAATAGGTTGTTTATGTTATTGAGTTATGCGAATCGGTGATTATTTGCTAAATTTGTAGTATCGAGATATAAAAAGTATAAAGTTATATCTTATGTATTATGTGTTATGCGTGTGTACATAAGATAAGTGTTTATCGCGTTCGGGGTAGAAGCTAGACGTTAGCCTAAACGTCCGGAATTGATCAAGTCCCTAATTAGGGTTTTGTTTGGATTGTAAATTTGGATAGCAAAGGCATTCAGGCTAGTAAAGGGAAAGAAATCTTAGGTGGTTGTGCTATATAGTTACTTGTTGTGCGTCTTTGCTCATTTATTTACTTTGATCTAACCATGGAAGATAAGCAAGAGATGGCCAGGCATAGGCGCACCGCTCGCAAGAGCGTACCTATCATGTTGAGGGATTTCATATGCCATATCAGGTAGTTGTTGTGTGAGCAAGCGATAGGGGAGAAGTAAATTAGCTAAATCAGATACTTTTGGGTTATCTGTCGTTCTAAGTCGAAATCGAATAATATGAATTTTTTTCTGATTTTGGGTTGTAATAATATTATCTTCTGGTTGGTAGTTGTAATCTTGTCTCATACTTTATCCTGTTGGGATCCTGTTAGTATCAGGGTTTATTATATTTCTTCTATTATGGTATTAGTATATTGGTGTGTGGGTCCTCATTTCCTAACCCTGAGATTGAAAGCATCACACCGTAATATGAACCACACAAAACAATAGTTTACAGAAACTGTTGTGCTAAATCCAAAATTTTATGTTTTTTAACAACGGTTCATAAAACCGTTGTATGAAATCTGGCTGAGATAGTGGTTATTTGTGGGAAACAAAAACCCGTTGTCTGTTATTTTAGGATAACGGTTCTTTTGTCAATTGTTGTCTAATTAGTGTTGTTTGAAGCTGTTTTTCTTATACTGTCATAAGTATGAACCTTTACACAATTAGAAATTTTAGTAATCTTTTTATATCTGCAAAACAAATAATAAGTTATTTGCTTCACAAAAAAATAATAAGTTATTCTATGCATAAATAGTAACTAATAATTGACAATTTTTGCATTGGTGCATGTGACAATAAATATTCATTTTTGTTTCAATAAGTATTTTTCTTTTTTAGGATTTGAATAAGTATTTAAATTGTACATTAATAATAATTTTAGTAAATTCCATGCAAAAGAAATAAATTATTCAATATTGTTGTAGATACAAGTACTAACAACAAGCAACTAGCAAGTAACTAAGATCAAGCACCTGAAATACTGATCAAGGACCAGAGACAAGTGACATACAACTCATATCTCCTCTACTCCTCTGTTATTTACTGTAACTGAATTCTGTTACAGAAAGGTTCTAGAAGCTAGTCTAATCTCTATACATAAAAATAATCAGTTTGTATCTTTTATTCTCTGAGCTTGAATAAACAATTTTACTTTCACATTTGTGATATGGTATCAGAGACATCATAATCTTTGTGCCTATCTAAG
Source organism: Apium graveolens (assembly GCF_009905375.1). Classification (NCBI taxonomy): domain Eukaryota; kingdom Viridiplantae; phylum Streptophyta; class Magnoliopsida; order Apiales; family Apiaceae; genus Apium; species Apium graveolens. The sequence goes on along the minus strand of NW_027417662.1, from coordinate 56,481 downwards.
TAAATGCATTCATATGCTTCCGCTTTATGAGCTCCATCAGCATTAATGGTGACATCGTCCTCTACACCTGCAGATCTATTTATTGATAATAATCATCTATAATATCTCAGTGCAAGATCTAAGTGCAAGATATTCACAGAAAAATGTGCCACGTCTATTCAACAACGGGAAAGAACTAGCCTCATTGACTCAAGGTAACAAATCTGTTACCTCCTATTTCACAAATGTTCGAGGTTTAATGAATGAATTGAAAATTTTGGTTCCAATTCCTAGATGCCCTTGTAATCTTACTACCTGCACATGTGGTATAAATATTAGATTAATTCGGTATGAACAACATATGAAGCTTAGTCAATTTTGTATTTTTACAAACACTCGAGGTTAAATTATGTTAATATGTCATTTGCCTGATATCAGTCAAGCTTATGCCATGCTCTTGTAAGATGAAAATCAACATAGTTCTGTTACTTTTATGACATATCTCTAGAGTCAGTTTCTACCAATGCACGATTTGGATCGTAATTTCAATCTAAGAACAAAATTGTTTCAAATAAGAAGGATGATAAGAAACTCAATGATGTTGTTTGTGATTACTGTCATCTCACTGGACATGTGAGAGAAGTGCTTTGCTCTCCACGGCTACCCTGACTGGCACATGTTATATGGTCAACCAAACCAAAACCTAGACCTGGAAACAACGAGAAGATTGGTGATAATATGATAAATTCTGTTACAAAATCAGACTCTTCACAGCCTGATGATGGTAGTATTTCTGGTGGTAATCAAGTATGCACTAATAATTTGTCAGATGCTCGGTGTCATCAAATTATACAGATGTTGCAAGGTAAATTAAAACTACTTTCATAACTCTTGGTTGAAAACTATTGCTAATCATGTGGCAGGTATTCCTCACCATACTACTAATTATGTCATGTATGCATCACCAGTTCAATTTACACAACCTAAAAATGTTTGGATACTTGATTCTGGAGCCACTATTCATATAACACCATACTTACATCTTGTTCATAATTTCAAACCTGTTAATTATGAATTGCATTTTCCAAATAGAGAAATTTCTATAATTACTCATATTGGTCAAATTCAATTAAGTTCAGATATCTTGCTTCAAGATGTGTTAGTTGTGCCTAAATTTCAATGTAATTTATTGTTCAGTCCATAACTAACAAGTACCTTTGCTATCAAAATTGTGTTTTCTCCTTCTAAATGTATCTTTCAGGACCCTGGTTTGATGATGGAGAAAGAGATTGGTAATCTGATAGATAGTCTATATAAACTTCATACAAATAAATTGCAAACTGCTTCTATGACATTTGTTCATTCTTCCCATAGTATTATCAAGTCTGATATCAACTAGAATTGGAGATTAGGGCATCCTTCTCATCCAGTCTTGAGTCATATTATGAGTATATATGTTCCCCTACAAATGTAAATACTCATTATGATATTTGTCATTTTTCCAAACAAGTTAGACTACCCATTCTTGTTAGAGATTCTAAGAGTACTAGTGCATTTGATATTGTTCAATGTGATGTATGGGGACCTTACAAAAATTCTACACTTGACAATTGTACTCTTTTTCTTACTATAATAGATGACTTCACCAAATGCACTTGGGTTTACTTAATGTCCACAAAAATACAAGTGTTTAGTTTGATTAAAAATTTCATTGCTTATGTTTCCGCTCAATTCAAAACTTATGTTCAAATTCGTAGGTCTGATAATGGGACAAAATTCACAAATTCTTACTTAACATCATATCTACAAACCATTGGAATTGTTCAACAGTTTAGTTGCTCTTATACTCAAAAAATGGAGGAGTTGAGAGAAAACATCAACACTTGTTAAATGTGGCTAGGTCCTTAAGGTTTCAGTTCAATTTGCCTATCTCCTTCTGGGTTGATTATGTGTTAACAGCCACATATCTTATTAATATGTTGCCTTCTCACTTCAAGTCACCATATAAACTATTATTTCACAATTTACCAAATTATATTGCCCTAATAACATTTGGATGTATGTTCTACATCTCTAATCTTTATTCTCCTTTTGATAAATTTTCCTCAAGAGCACTTAAATATGTTTTTTTAGGATATCCTTTTAATAAGAAATGATACATGGTCATGGACCTTATAAAGGTATGTAAAATTCAATTAATTTATAAAGGTCGCTTTCATTTCCCTAAAGGAAAAATTGGGAATCTCTTTATGATGTGATCATGATTATTTTAAAATTAACAAAACCCTAAAGTTAATATTAAGTTGATCAGATGCCTTCCAATGAGTCCAATGCGTTAACCCCTAGATCAACCAAGAATGGGTTCGCCAAAGCAAAGTACTCCTATCTATCGTGGGAGATGTGTTGAAGTATATTGATACTTTTTGACTATTGGGTTTGACTTAACTATGTTATCACAATAGGATTGTGAACTTAGAGGCATAAAGTTTGGCGAGATTTATTAGATAAATATGAACAAATGTTGTTCCACCAAGCTATCCAAGAGTTATATAGTTGATATAATTGACAAATATTGTCTACCTAAATAATTATGTTTTAGGAGAAAAGCCAAAGCTTACCTAACGCGTGGTGAAATATGGATCTTGGCTCACTAGAAAGGATATAGAACATATTTTATCCGAATTAATAGTTAGGGATATGGATTTGATAAAAATAGTGGGAGATATATATTGTGATATATGAATAATCACTTGAACATAATTTAATGATCTTTTGTAGACTAAGTCATTTTATGCACTTTAATATTGTAGATATCAAATGACAAATAACACAAATAACTTCTCTATGTAATATTCCTTGAGAAGGACAAGCTGAGATGAAATAATTTCCTCGATTGACATGGGAACTTGAGGGTTGTCCTCGGGTTCAAGGATGTCACTCAAACCCCTCCCTTATTTCTTCCAGCTGAGAATGAAACATGTGCAGAACAAAATGCTTACCGAAAGCAAAGTAACTATGCAACTGATATTTCATATCTCATGCTTGTAATTATGAGTGCTGAGCTTTAGAAGCAACAAGAGCATAATGATGCTTATGATATGATTGAGCACCTTCAAAAGATGTTTGAAGGATAGGCTCGTCAGAAAGATTTGACAATAATAAGGCACCATATTTTATATTAATGGGAGAATCATATCCGGTTGGACCACATGTTCTAAAGGTGATAGGCATATGTGCCTTGATATTTTAGGTTTCAAGAATGGTCTAGAGACTCAGCTTGATTTGATCAAAATAACTTTAAACAATTTATTTTCTCAGTTTGTTAAGAACAAAAGGAATGAGATAGACAGAACACTCACTGAGTTACGTCCATATTGATGTTGTACAAATGGAATGCAAATGGGATAGGAAAGTGGACAGGTGAGGTGAAGATTTGATCTTATTCGGTGCCAAACCAAAGTACAATTCCAAAGGGATTTTGAAGCCTAAGTTGCTAAAGAAGATGATTGTCATTTCTGTGGAAATAACTGGATGAATGGAAGTTAAATTGTCGAGCTTACTGGAAGATCTAAAGAAGGAAACTACCAATGGTCAAGCTTCAGGTATAGGGTTAGAATTGGAGAAAAAGTTGTTACTCTAGTTGAAAGAACTCGATACCTAATGTTGCCCATAAGGCGAGATTGAGAACTTGATAAATTGTTATTACGTGCCTGCCTTTAGCGGATACATTAAGTCAATTTCTTACCATGACAAGAAAGGTTTTCATTTTAATTAAATAAATAATAGTTGTTTATTCTATTTTAATGGTAAGACTTATAATGTTGCACAATTAGTTAACAATTTACATGTTCTAAGTTGACTCAAATCAAACATTACCTCTAGCATTGCCGTTAAGCCATAATAATGAGAAACACATTTATGGGTTACATATACATGAATACTTGGATAAGTTTGATTTTGAATCATACAGAAGATGCGAACTTTGTCTCATTGGCACACTACAAGGAAAATAGGGTGACACAACGGTTCTTAACCATTGTCTGATACCCCTCAATACCGTTGAGTATTGAGGCGCCGTCTGATGCAACGGTACCCAATCGTTGTCTGTCTAACTGTAAGACAACAGCGCAGATATAAGAAAACGTTGTTAGAAGGTTGGTATACACAACAGTTCTGTTATAACATAGTGTTGTGAGAGATTGTGGTATTCATGCATTTCTTAGATGCACACCACATGTCTGATATGTTTAACACAATGGGTCCGCTTAGACGAAATATTGTCCTTCTTTCCTATAGTCAACAGTTTTAAAAACAAAATATATTGTCTGAAATGACTCCATACAACGGCGTAGTTATAAAATAATATTGTAATATGATGTGTTAGTCAATAATTTCCGTGAGACAAAGTGTTGTCCTTTCTCCATTCTCACAACATTTTCTGTAAAATGATGTGTTGTCTTATATTAATAGAGTCAATGGTGTGCTAAAAGAGAAAGTATTGTTTGAAATTTATGTTGCAACGCTCTAGTAAAACTCATATTTTGTGTATTCTATATAGACAAATCTTTATTCATTTGTAACATTTGTAGAAATAGCAACATACAACAGTTTTATTTGTAGGAATAGCAACATACAACATTTTTATTTTCAACTGCTTAAAGCAATTTCTTCATGCTACGTCAACTACTCTAGCCCTGCTCTTGATCCAATTATTTTCCGACAACTCCTATATGTTGCATTAGTCGTCCCACTTGAAAATAACTGGGTAGCCTAGCATATGCTGAAAAAATAGAAGGAAAAAAAGAACAACATATTCAATGACTCTATTTTTTTCTTAAAAAACAAAATCAATAACTGAATGAAAAATGCCAAAGATAGTTTCATAACAGAGGGTACCTACTTAGAGCTTAAATGGTTTTTATCTAGCAATCCATGAGCAATATAAGCATAAAAACTCTTAAAAGTATATAATAATTTGAAACTTTATGAAGTAAATAAAATAATACGGTAGTAGTAAATACAATCATTATCAGAGTATAAAGTGTATAAAAGGATTCATATTAATGGCTCAGAATGCTTATATGGCTATACACGAATACGACCATGAATGTAAGCCAAGGCATTTGCAGGTAATTGAAATCACAACTGATAAGGATTCTTGTGAGCTATTTTGTAGAACATTGGGATCCACTACCTGTATAAACTCATCATGGCTCTCCATAGACACGTGTAATGACACATTATAATGCATTACTATGTAATATAACAAAAATTAAGCAAGTGAGTTTATTAGCTGAAAGACCATAGTTGATAATTAAGCAATTATCATTAGTATCTGAGTAGGTACCTACTAGTACTAGTAGTGACGAGATGAAAACAAGTAGTAGGAGTGTGGACACAAGTGAGTTTGGAATGTATAGCAGCGGCACAATTACTGGTGCTAAAATTTATGGCGGCTTACACCCTCGTCAGTTTGCTACTACTCCAAGAGCATGTATAAGTATAAACTCATACCAAATGACACATTACAATGTATTATACTGTCATATAAACATATACACCAAATATAAACTGTGAATAAAAAATTATACCTGCTTTGGTTGACCCTAAAAAAATAGTTGTGACAATAATATGACCCATCCCTATCACATTGCCATTTAAAACAGTTGCTTCCATTTCCTGGAAAATAGAAAAGGCAACAAGTTAAACAAGTGTTAGTAGTTTATCAAATTAAGTAACCATTTGCGCAGGGGAAACAACTTAAACAAGAGGTATTCATAGACACAAAGAGACCAAAGATGAACTTACAATGACAACTACCAACAAAAATATTAATTTCTGACAAGTGTACTTAACCAACGCACAAGACAATAGTACCATTACAAGGAAAAATTAATCATATGACAATTACAAATTTATCCAAATCACAGGGCACATGTAATGAGTCTAAATTTTTCAATCATCGTTTAAAAATTAAAAATTAGAAAAGTAACAAATACAAAAAAACAACCAAACAGAGTTATATGTTATTATACAAACATATATACATAATATGTGAAATATAGATGAAAATTACCAAATCGAAAGTGGCGACAAAGGAGTAAAGAGCGGCTGACAAGTTTATGAATAGTTTATATGGTTCCAACAATCAGATGCATCTTGCAAAGATAGGGTTCAATTTAGGGGTTTTTATTTAGGGATCTGATTTCACCGGTTTGATTCACAAAGTCTAGGGTTTTGATTTAAGGATTTTGATTTAGAGATGTGATTTAAGTGATTCAGAGTGAGAGTTTGAAGTGGTGGAAGAAGTAGGGAGAGATGCTTGAATCGTAGTGGTTGAATGACACTCAAAAAAGGCGAGTAAGATAGATCTTAAGGGGTGGGGGGAATATTTGGGGGAGGCGGGGAATTGTTAAGGGGTGGGGGGAATATTTGGGGGAGGCGGGGAATTGAAAATATCAAGGGAGGGTTTCTTTTAGTAGTATTATGCGGGGAACAAAGCAGTGCATATTATTTTTGTTCTTTAATCGGAAAATAAAAAAATATTAATAAAACAATGATGTGAAAAAGTAAATAAAAAAATTGTTTGTGAATTAAAAAAATAAAGAAGATGAGATCATGTGATTTTAGTCTTCTATAAAAAATAAAAAAATCAAGGTAATCTTTCACGATTTTATAAAGAAAATTCATTAAATTTACCATATAAGACCATCTCCAGCTAAAATATGGCCGGCAAAAATTTTAGTGAACCTCTAAGCACTTTTATATTAGCTAAAATCATTATGTATATTTAAAATAGTATTTTTATTAAATTAAAATATATTAGTGAAATAAAATTATAACATTTACTAAAATATATATAATTATTTTTAAAAAATATTATTGATAATTTTACTAAATATTAGTCATATTATCTTATTTTCCTTATAAAATTATGCAAGGTAAGTTTACATTTTTTTATATTTTTTTAACATGACTAAAATCATTATACTTTAACATGTGTAAGGTTAGATTGTCAAAAAAAAATAGTTAAAAAATAATATTGATGATTGTGAATAAATCTCGTGTAGGGAGTAATACTTTTACATGATTTTTTTATAAAGTCATGCAATTTAAATTTGAATTTTTTTTATAATTTTTTCACATTTCTAAACTCAAGATATTTACCATCAGTACGGTTGGATATTTTAATTAAAAAAATAGCTTTGTTATGCGGGAAAGAATCTCGTTTAGGGTACTGGTAGTTTTACCTATTTTTCTTTTAAAGTCATTCAAGCTAAGTTTCGATCATTCAAAAAATTATTTAAAAAATATTTTTTAATCGGGAACGAATATCAACATAGGGAATAGTACTTGTACTGGATTTTATTTACAAAGTCATGCAATATAAGTTTGATTTTTTAATAATTTTTTCACATGACTAAAATCAATATAATTTAACATCTCTACGATTGTATTGTCTAAAAATAATTTTAAAAATTTATTTTGTTATTCTGGAAAGAATCTCATTTAAGTAATTAGTACCTTTACCGAATTTTTCATATAGAGTCATTCAAGATAAGTTTAATTTTTTTGTAATTATTTTACATGACTAAAATATATATACTTTAACATCTCTATGGTTGAATCTTTCAAAAAATCATATAAAAATAATTTTGTTGATCATGAACCAGTCTCGTCATAGAAAAATAGTACTTTTACCAGATTTTCTTATAAAGTCATCCAAGATAAGTTTTATTCTTTTATAATTTTTTCACATGAATAAAATTAATATAATTTAACATCCGTACGGTTGGATCTTTCAAAAAATCATTTAGAAAAAAAAATTGCTCATCAGGAACGAGTCACATTGTAGGAAATAGTACCTTTATCGGATTTTCCTTATAAAGACATGCAAGATAAATTTTATTTTTTTTATAATTTTTTCAGATGATTAAAATCAATATATTTTAACATCTGTATGGTGGGATCTTTCAAAAAATCATTTAAAAAATAATTTTGTTCATCAGGAACGAGTCTTATTATAGGAAATAGTACTTTTACCGGATTTTTCTTATAAAGTCATCCAAGATAAGTTTTATTTTTTTATAATGAATAGGTATAGAACCATTGTTATTTTTCTTACTGTTATCCGAAATAAATAGAATAGGTATAGAACCATTGCTATGTTGACAGACAATTGTTTAGTAAAATAAAAGAACTTATTATGCTAAGTTATACTAGAAAACAGTTAGTACATAAGTAAACCATTGTTCTAAGCTATATTAGACAATATTTGGTACAAAAGTAAACCATTGTGCTAAAGATATTCGACAATACATCAAATATTAACACCATTGTATGTACAAATCCTAACAACACTCTGGGATCACTACATACCATGACTAGATTAGCTTCTAACAATATCTTGGTCATTACAAAAGCTGTTGTGAGCATAGCTAAAACACATACCCAAAAAACAAAAAACCGTTGCCTAAAGTATCTCATACATTTGTTTTCTTTGAAAAAACCATTGTACAACTAGATGAAATAAATACATAAACTGTCGTAGGAGTCAATTCACATAACACTATTTTTAACTATTGTGCCTCTAAATTGTTACAACGGCTAGAAAACTGTTGTTTGTATAATATTAGAAAGGGTCATATGCGTTGTGTGAATAAAATGAGACAAAGGCTTTATATTCAGTTGTGTGATGTATTTGTTACAATGGTGCGTAACCATTGTATGAGTGCCAAACACACCGCCCCCGGATAGACAACGAAAAATTCATCTTTTAGACAATGGTGTAGTGCTCCTACACTACCTATTATTTCTTACAATGAGCATGCTCACATAAGCTTAGAGGTTCAAAGTGAAAGCTAGTCAAGCCCTTTTATGGAATATATAAGGTTCCTCTTGCATTTAAATGGCTACAAGGAACCGGAGGTTAGTGGATGGTATGTTGTATGCTGCCCAAGATGGTGTCTTGAAAGTGATGGATTTTCAAGCAAATTGGAATTTTCAAACAGTTAATGGATCGGGGTAATGGAATTTTCATAAAACCCCTAATAGGGACTAATCGCATGGGGTGAGAACCCCTAATGGAAACTGATTTTTATATTTCAAGGAATCTTGGTCAGGGATTATGTACAGATTGGATTTAGCTTTCATGGATTTCTCTGGATATGCTTTTGTGGATGAAACTGGCTTTCATTAATTTCTTGGAATTGGCTTACACGCCACATATTGGATTTGACTTTCATGAATTGACTTTCACGCCATGGTATGGAAAATATATGGTTTATATATGAATTAGAATGGATAATATAGGATTATATTGGAATGTATTTGGAAAACCCTAGGGATACTAGGGCTATATGGATTTTTAACTTGGTTAAGGTTTACATAAGGTTTGGGAAAGCCGAAAATTGTAAAACCCAGGATAAAGTAGATTTACATCAATCATCCGAACCACGAGAGCCCAAAAGATTAGGTGGAAAACCTTAAAGTATATGGTTATTTCAAGACACTATGGAAGCTAGGTATATGGATAACCTAGGTTGGGAACAAGTGTGGATTATACTTAAAAAGGATATTGGAAATGTATGGATTATACATAAATTTGGGAAGGATCCCAATTATTTAACCTATGTAATTCCCTTTGGGTGGTAAGGTTTAACTTATGCAAGAGAACATATATATATATTATGGATGAGTTTGTATGGATGCATAATTCCTTATTTAGGTGCATGTAGGTATTTGAACCTCATTGGATAGATTCATAAAAAAATATGAATCTCTGGATAGGGTAGGATCCCTTTCCACAGGTGCATGTCGATCTCAGGGAAACTGAGCTAGTGTAGATCTTGTAAAGTCTTGCATAAATATGGTTGGAATTGGAGTGTAAGGACCTTGTATAGGGAATAAGAACTTATAAGGATGACGTAAGTTCAGGTTCCAGTATGAACCTTGGAATTGGAATTGAATACATGATAAGGAAGAAAATCAAAGAGTATAGAGGTAACCCTATCACTTTTATAGTTCACATCCTCCTTTAACTATTTGACCCTTTCAGCTATATATTAGAGGAAGAGACATTCAGAACTTTGGGAATTTGGCTTCAGCTGCCTTAAGGATTGAGAGCCATAGCCAAATGAGGTTTTAGCCATTATCCGTAAACCCCTCTTTTGGGATAGCCCGACTAGTTACTCTTGGGAAATGTATAGAGCATATGCCCATAATATTCGAGTTACGAACAAGGGGTATCAATGGCATTTACCTGATGGTTGTGGGTTCTTTGGAATTTACGTGTTCGTTGTGGGTTTCTTGGCATTTACCCGTTGGATGTGGATTTCTTGGCATTCACCCGCAGACTATGGGACAGTTTGGAATATACCTTCGAGATGCAGGTTCTTTGGCATTTACTTCTTGGTTGTAGATTCATTAGTATTTTACCTATAATTGGATGGGTACGCACTGACATTCACTTATTGCTACTGGTAAATAAACAAGTATGGATTCCTCAAAAGGCAAAGTTGGAGGTATGTCTTTCAATCCTTGAATTCACCTATCACAACAACATTATACGGAAATGTAAGTCTAATCTTACGACTTCTTATAATTTTATGTGTTGGATATACATTGCATGATTATGGTTAATTATGTGGCTGGATATTTGATATTATATGCATCATGCTTTGTGTGATTTACTTTTGTTCTTCATTTAGGGGGATCTTAGATATATTTGAGATGTCATGTCTAATATGATTTGTGTTTAGTTTTCAGAACTTAACAACAGGACATATTAGGACTTAGTAAAATCAGGAATTACTGTACTCAGAACTTAATATCAGAACCTAAGGTCATATCAGAAATTAAGTGCGGGAAGAATTTTAGTTAAGTAATGAAGCTGATTTACAGGAGAAGATCATGACTAAAACAATAGAAGATATGCATGGAAAGAGTTAGAGGACTAGAAGACTTATAGAAGATATCTGATTGATATATTTTAGGAGACATAATTGTATTCCAAATCAATTAGAATATATCTTATAACTATGTACTATATAAACACAGACTTAGGGTTTACACTTAATGTGTTATCATTATCGAGTAGATTATACATTGTAACCTAGTAGCTCTTAGTGATATTTGTTCATCACTGAGAGAGAACAACAGCTCATATTGTAACAGAGTTTATTAAATATACTTGATCTTTGGTACATACTTGTTTTAAATTGATTTGATTGTATAAACACTGTATTCAACCCCCTTCTACAGTGTTGTGTGACCTAACAATTGGTATCAGAGCTTTTCTGTTAACACACATACAGTAAAGATCCAAACAATCATGTCTCAAGAAACACAAACCCCAACTAAGCCCACCAAAACTCAAGAAACTCAAAACACCCAAACCCAGTCGATATGAGACTATTAGGGTTCCCATACTGACACCATCTAAGTATCCCATATGGAGATAGCATAGATCATGGGGGAGGATCCAGTTCTAGAAATCAACTTCCATCTGCAAGGAAGTGGACCAAATCATATACACCTGACTTAATAATTGGAGATCCTGAAGCACGTGTTAGAACTAGAACAGCAACATCAAACACTATACCATATATGGGCTATTGCAACTCCAAGAAACTGTAGCATAAGACCCAAATATATTACAATAGAAGTTTTTGTAACGTTTTTGCTAAAATTCAGCGTTGCATTTGCTGCCGTTGCAATAGACCCCTATAGCAACGTTTTTTGGAGTTATTGCAACATTTTCAAAGTATTACAAAATCATTTTATTGCAACACTTTTCTCTGTTTTAGTAACACATTTATGATGTTACAATAGACTACTGCAACATTTTTTTATAACATTTATTGAGGTAAAAGTGTTGCACGGTAATTTATTATAACATTAGCTGCAACATTTTTTGCCTATTGTAATGCTTTTTAAGTTTTAGCAATATTTATCTATAACACATTATTTTCTATTTTAATATTTTTATGTTTTATTAGCATATGTGCAACACTTTTATTAGTCCAAATTTTGGTATCATATTTTTTTCATATACGATCACAAAATTATAAAAAAAACATTCACATTCCAAATTTGTTTGATATCGAATCCAATAAAACAAATATTAATACATCCCAGACAAACTCGGCTTATAAAATAAATCACCTTATCTATAGTACTTGAATATAAATTTTAATGACAAAAAAATAAAAACTTGGGTTGTTGGCTACAACTAGCTAGTCCTCTGGTAAGAAACTCCCTTAAAATGACTTCTCCGATGGAGCAGCGACATGGCCAACTTGCCAAATTCTTTGGTACAAAGCTATTGCTCTCCATTTCTCCAATGCGATGATCTCTCACTTCTACAATATTACATAGAAATAAGCTAAGTAAAAATGATTATTGGAACCGTACATATATTAGAATTTAGGAGGAAGAGAATGTCCACATATATAGCAGGATCAAGTAAATAATTGAAAATTAATAGTATTCGGCCTTGATGACCAAATGGGATTACTAGTTAACGAAATAAAGAAAAGATTAAGAATAAGAACTGTTCTTAATTATCAATACAGAGAAATTTAAAAAACAACGTTTCCATAGTTAATGTCAAAAACTACAATTATATAGCAAAATAATGATTTGGAACTTACGTTGGCATTTGCATTATACTTTATCAGTCGAACATCTCCTGCGTATGTGAGAATAATTTTTATAAACGAATTAAAGCAATGGGTATAATTCTTATAAAAAAATTAAAACAAACTTCACATCCTCAGTAATGCTTGCCTTTGACATATAAGAAAAGCATCATCAAACTAAAATTCTAGAAGAGGTTTGTACTTTTGGAGACCATGTTTGGTTATAAGGATGAAATTGTACAATTTTCTTATTATTTTGTTTAACAACGTTCTCTTTCCAAGTTCTATACCTGGCAGAAATAATAACAGCTATAAAATTAGCATAATTGGTCTCCTTGATCTTTTCCCCCTTTTCCCCTTGCAATTTCTGTATATTTGAGAATATGGATTCTACATGTAAAATTCAAGTCAGTGTCTGACACCTCTTTATATTATCTTACAATAACGAATCTCATAGGTATGCATGTATCATATTAGATAAAGATACTAGGTAAGCGTGAACTTTTACAATTCAAATTTTTCAAGTGTAGATTAAGAGAATACTAAATACTCTGTCTCGTAGTGTACAATTCAGTTAAGTAATTTATACTTGAGAGTCCAGAATTGCCACTCATTTGCCAACCTTATTTGTAACTCATATGTACGATATAGAAAAATGTTCAAAGAAGGCTAACCCAGATAATCCAATACAGGTAAAGTCTAGCCTGACATTTAGCTTCGATATGATGTCAATTAGCTGGTTTCTTAATATTTTGGACCGCGACATTTAGATTCCTTCCAGGTCCACCATGACCCTGCAAAATAACAATCGGCCATCTCAAATAAAGACATTTCATAGATAAAAGTGAATTATAAATATATATATATAATACTCAAAACTTTTACCACTACAAATTTTAGGTAATTGTATTCATTTAGATCCTGCAAAGTGCTGCATTAATATGAAAACCAGTTGACTAAAGAAATTAGTACATCTGCTCTAGAAAATAGTACAAATCTTCTCTTTTATGTGGTATGGCCGATAATTGTGTAACCTATGCATGGAGATATGTATAAAATTTTAGACAAAATAATAATGGTGAACGACAAACCTTTTTCAAGATCAATCCTGTAATTATTTTTCCAACACCTACTCCATCTCGATCCCGCCCTAGTACTATCTAGAAGGTGTTCCTGCAATGCAACTTAAATTATGTTGATGAAGCAAAAATGAGAAGCAAATACATATTAAAAAAAATTATAACAAGAGGTGACTTGAAAAGCATATACTAGTGTCTTAATTTGCAAACACGACAAACAACTAAATTAATGATAAATTAATAAAGAATATGAGCACCATCTGTAAAATCATGTAAAAAGGTCAGATCACATTTTAAACACCTATATTAATGACATTAAACAATTTCCTTTTGGGAAAGAGAAAGCAAAATCACATTGGACTTGCATGTGGTAGCACTATACTGGCCTGTAAATCAATTTAGCATTTTAGTCTGTCATTTCTTAAAAAGCAGGGGACATGATCATATATATTACATACCTAATATTAGTCATCCTAAATCTACACAAATGATCAGTAAAATTTGGATATAATCGAGTAAACCAAAGCTTTCTAATTATTATAAATTAATATTACAACTTGCCCAAAACACAAGCAATCAAAGTAGGGGTTCACCACATCAATTATATGTACACAAATATAGAGTTATACAGTGGTACAAAAAGATTCAAGCTTGAGGAATGCAAAAAATTGATATTACACATAAATAAATCACCTAACACTATAATCACACGTCTCACTCCTATACTTTTATGAAACTCAACCACATACCACTCAACAGGTTTACAATGCCCAGATGAAAACAGTACATTTTTTATAACTAAAACAAAATTGCATTCAAACACAATTATACACCAGAATAGAGAATACAATACAAAATAGAAATTACACACACAAGAACTATGAACACAAACTATAAAACTAACACAAAGTAGTAGTAGTTTGTCACTAAAATATTTCTAAAAAGAAGAAGATTTAAAACTGGAGAATGATGCAAAATAGATAAATTAACACATTGTTCCACTAATTAACACAAAAATTCTAAAACAATTGACACAAATCGTACTATTTAACATAAAAACCCAAAAAAATTAACAAATGACACTAGATCTTTAATCGAACAAAAATTATGAACACCTATAATCCAACATCTAATCGAAAAGTTTCACATTTATAATCTCATATGAAAAAAGATGGTTAGTGTACCTTTAATTGAAATCACTCAAACCAATTTATGGATTTGAGTTTTTGCTCTAATCAAATATTAAGGGTTTAATAGAGATGTGAAAGATGAGTGATTGAGTTAACTGAGGAAGCTGAGTCGTAAATAGGTGAGACAAATGAACGAAGGAGATGGTTGAGAGAGATTAGAAAAGGGGAAGGAGGAGAGAGATGAGCGGCAGAGAGAGGTGAGAGAGATGAGTTTATGTTATTCCCAATGGACTAACAATGAGATTTACAAAAGGGGGGTTGAATGTAAATCTCAAACTTTTTCAAGTTTTGAGTAGTTTCTAAGGCTAAGAGTTTTAGTGAGCAGATGTGTGTGAATGGCTTGAAGCTAATACAGACAGATATATATTTAAACATAAATGTAGAGAACACAAAGAACTTAAAAACTTTTCTGGTGGATTTGTTATTCCACCAGAGATGTGTTATTTCAGAAAATCTGTGATTCAAAGAATTAAATTACAACTGCTTCCTAGTACAAACTAGATGATTTCTCTCTGGATTTTTCTAAACAGCTCTGGAAAATTCACATCTAATTACTAGCTGCTACTTGGTTTATATATCACCAAGTTTACAAGTGAAGACAAAACTGTAAAATACAATTAAAAGGCTCTTCACATGTTTCTTCTTCATTTCTCTATCCAATGCAATTTAGGTTTAGCTGTTAATCTTTGAATACTTCCTTGTTTGCACCAGAATGGAAATGCTGCATTTTCTTGATTCCTCCTAGAGGCTTCCACATTCCAGTTTGTCCCTGTCAACCCATGTGCCTCTGTCAGCTTATGAATTGTCGCTATCAACTGCTAATGAACTAAGCATCTGTTGAAGCTTTCATCCGTTGATGCCTTATCCGTTGAGGCTTTATCCGTTGAAGCTTTATCCGTTGATGCATTAGCAGTTGAAGTCTTTATCCATTGAAGCACTTATCCGTTGATGGATATTATCCGTTGAAGCTTTAGAGACATTCGTTGAAGATTTATTTTTTATCCATTGAAGTTCTTCAATATCAGTTGATACTTCTTCACTTATACAAAATTACAAGGCATGAAATATTTACAATTAGCCCTCCTATTTGCATATCCACTAGTAGTCAACATGACTAATAATTTCCTACAACATCTAAGAATTACAACTTGAATCCAGAGAATGAAATGTGCTACAATACTAAACTTATTGGTAAGTAAAGCTACTCCTTCAACGGATAGCCAAGATGGTCTTATCCGTTGAGGCTACAAACACTAGATTTCTACTTAAGTATTTTGTATAACTTATCATCAAACTAATACACATATTCCTAACAATCTCCCCCTACTTTTTTCTTCCATATCATTATCAACCATGTCCCCCATACCTTCATCTTAACTTTTGTCTTCAATTTCTTTTTTTTCTTCAGCTTGACTTGACTTTAGCTATTTTCAAGCTTTGCTTGTGCTCTTTTGTCAGCCTTTAGCTTTTTGGCTTTTTCCTTCAACCTTCTGGTTTCTTCCCTCTTGGCTATTGGGAATTTGGGATGTCCTTGCATCACAAAAATGCTCTTTCCCTCTCTAAAGATAATAGTCATGTTCCTCCTTTCAACCACATTCATGGTCTCTTTGTGCTTTATGATACTTCCACCCAAAACCTTGTCTTCATCAGACTTTGGAAGAGGAAAGTCCACTTCTTTCAACTGAGCAAGGCTTAGAGGGTTCTTTGTAGAGTCCTTGTTGGATCTGTTGTTGGGCTTGAAAACCATAGGTTTCAGATTCTTGGAAGAAGTTTCTCCAACCTTATTCCTCCTTACTGGCTTGAGCTCCATAATAATTGGTTCCACCTTTGTGCTATGCTTCACAGATTGTGATTTAGAAGTTATAGAACCAAAAATTTGTTGCATCTTTTCATCAATTTTCCTCCTTTGCTTTTGACTTGCAATTCAGCTGCTGTTATCTGGATTAGATCAATTCCATCAAGCTTTCCTTTAATTTGAATAGTTGGAGAAGTGGTGATGGCAGGAACTAGCACTTGAGATATTTGAACTGTTGTTGATGGCTCTCCTTCCCCTTCCCCTTTATTCTCCCCCTTTTTGTTATCATCAAGGGTAGGGGTCAAGCCTTGTGCTTTTGCCAGCTGCATTAGTAGATTTGTCTGAGTTTGTTGATTCTGAAGAATGGTGACCATAGAGTCTTCAATGATCTGTACTCTGTCTTCCAACCTGGCCAGCCTCTTGTCAGCATCAGATGCTTTCCTCAGTCTCCCCAAGAAATCTTGCATAGTACCATAAGGCATGACTGAATCCATCTTCTTAACATTGTAGGATTTCACATCAGCAATGTCCTGCTTGAGTTCATCCACACTTAGATTCTGTTTGAAATGCTGCAACTGCAAGAGATGCAGAGAGTCCAGATGAGCTTAAAGAATTGCCTTGGTACCAGCATATGTAGTCTCCTGAAGGGCCTTCTGAATAGTCATTATTTGCCTGACCAAAGTAACACCAAACTCTCCTGGTGTAGATGCCTTTGCCCATGCCCAATCAGGGAGATCTGGAACAGAACTTGGGCCTGCTTCTCCCCCTAAGTTCATGCTCTCATCCAAAGAATCAGAATCATCATCATTAGAATTTACTCCAAATTCTTCAGATGGCTCACCAGCTTGAGAAGGGAGCCTGTTAACAGCAGCTTTGTCTCTGAGAAGAGATTCTGAAGTGTGTACAATGTTTAAAGTCTGTTCTGCCTCCATATTGCCCTGAGCATCCAATAATTGATAGGCTGGAACAGGGTGAGTAAAAGTGTCAGCATCCAAGGAAATGTTATCAATTATAGCTTTGTAATGTTGCTGAAATTGTCTTTCCTTTTCTTTATCATCCATTATCATTGACACACTAGCAATGGCTGGATCCACCCTTATAGCTTCTGTACCTGCATTTCTCTCATTTTCTCTATTTTCTTGCATCAGGGGCTCCCCTGGCTCACACACACCCTCACACCCTCACCCTCACCTTCTAAGATGGCACTCCCCTCACTCACTTTTGCCATGCTGGAAGAAATAGCATGCATATGATGACTCTCAACCTCTCCTTTTGCCTGGGAGCAACCCAGCCTCTCACTCAAATTATCACTCCCTTCCCTCAAACCTAAAAGTGATTATACAGTAACCATGTCCTCTATAGTTGGAATTATTTCTGTTATATGTGTAGAAACCATCAACGGATGTGTGCCCCTTGTGTGGAAACTAGGGTCTTGGCCTTCTTCTTCCTTGAAAAGGCTTTGATTGGTGAATGTGTGGCTTCAGTGTCCCTCCCTCTTTTGTTTTGTGTCCTTGGTTGGGGACTATTTTCAATAGTTGCACCCTTTTGGGAGGATGTAACTATGGATGTGTTTTACTCCTTTTGAACCACCACAGTCTTTTGAGAGACTGTGGCTTGGCTGGCTGGGGTACCACTCACCTCTCCCACCTTATCCTGGGGGGGTTTCTTGATGTTCACCCCTCCCCTCACCACTCACACCCTGTTCACTCCCTTCAGGGTTTATGGTAAAAATTACAACTGTTGTCTTTTGAGAGACAACAGAGGTGGTTTTCTTTGGCTTGTGTTTTGAAATTTTAGTTTTGGTGGCTTTGGTAGGAACCTGTTTGGATAAAGACACAGATTTCATTACCATACTGGAAGGCAAAGAAACAATGGGGTTGGAAACAGTAGAAGTTATAGAAGTGTTTACCTCACTTACATGTGGTGCATTCATGATTGGCAAATATACCAATGGCACCTGGCTGTTGAGGTTCATTCTCAAAAGGTCTGCAAGGACCCTTTTCTCTTGTGCCCAGCATTTGAGTTTATTGTTCTCATTAGATATAACCAATCCTTCAGCAACATAGTTTGCCAATAACATAAAGAATCTAGCATAGTAGATGTTATATGGTCTATTAGCTTTGTTACCTAATCTGGAACCTAATTCTAGCATGACATGGTTGCTAAAATTAAAGTACCTATCAGAAACTAGCATATAGAGCATATTAACAAGAGATGAAGTTATGGCATCAAAATTGCTAATCTTCCCAAAGAAAACCTTGATAAAGGCATCTCCAAGAAAACTTCATTCTTTCCTAAGGCCCTTCCTTCTAATACTACCTAAACTAGCAGAATCAAAAGCATAGCCTATGGAATCTAACATAGCAGATACATCTTTATCAGTGTGTGGTGTCATGGCATTATTCTCAGGCAACTTAAAGCAAGACTGTATATCATCACAGTTAATGCAATAATCCTTACCTTTGAGAGAGAAGGCAATAGTCATATCTGTGGAGTTGAACTCTGCAATTATCCAAATCTCCTCAATCACCTCACAGTAGATGGTTGGGGCTTCCAGCATTGCATAGCTTAGTTTGCAGTTTTTGATGAAGTCCATCATCTTGTGATAATCATAATGGGCTTCATTCTTTTCAACCAAGGCTACGAAATTATTCTTTTCATAAACAAATCCAGATTGAGACATAATTTTGACTACTGGTGCCATTGTTGTGAGTCGAGGTTGCAGAGAAAAACTTGAGAATTTTGGGAGAGAAGGAGAAAAAAAATTGCAAGAAGCGTAAAGTGAAAATAAGAATTCAATGGGCTTTTATACTTTCTTGAATTAAAACGTAAATAAAATGATTAAATGATACTTTTAAACAAATTACAGCCGTTTAAGAATAAAGAAAACTGTAGAAATTTGAAAACTGCCTTTAATACAAATACATACAACAGTGTATATCTGTATCAACGGTTAAGGAAAAGAATCGTGACTCACTTAAAGTAACTGATGTGACACTTCAACGGATAAGGTAAATAGTTATCCGTTGATGATCAACACTATTTTATCCGTTGAGGGATAAAATTACCAGAAATGTATTTGTCTTTAAACGGATAATGAACATCCGTTGATTGAACAATTTTGGCTTTTAACGGATAGGGAATATCCGTTGATAGAATAAGTCTTACTTAAAGCCAACTTTGTTCTTGCAGCAAATTCATTTCAGGCTTCAAGGCAGATTATATAGAGGACATAAATTTATGAATAATTAAGCATACCTAGCTCACTCACTAATCTTGTGAATGTTGATTCATCAAGTGGCTTGGTAAATATGTCTGCAATCTGCTTTTCACTTGAAACAAAATGAAGTTCCACTGTACCTTTCATCACATGTTCCCTAATGAAGTGGTACTTGATGTCAATGTGCTTGGTTCTTGAGTGCTGCACTGGATTTTCAGTAATGGCAATGGCACTTGTGTTGTCACAGAATATAGGAATTTTGTCAACAGTTAGTCCATAGTCAAATAGTTGATTCCTCATCCATAGTATCTGTGCACAGCAACTACCAGCAGCAATGTACTCAGCTTCAGCTGTTGATGTAGAAACAGAATTTTGCTTCTTGCTGAACCATGACACAAGCTTGTTTCCTTAGAAATTGGCAGGTGCCAGTTGTGCTTTTCCTGTCTATTTTACAGCCTGCATAATCTGCATCTGAGTAGCCAATTAGATCAAAACTAGACTCTCTAGGGTACCAAATTCCTAGATTTGGAGTCCCTTTAAGATATCTGAAGATTCTTTTAATAGCCACTAAGTGAGATTCTTTAGGGTCAGCTTGAAATCTAGCACGGAGACATGTAGAAAACATTATATCAGGTCTACTAGCAGTTAAATATAAAAGTGAGCCAATAATGCCTCTATAACTTGAAATGTCCACAGACTTTTCAGCCTTGTTTAATTCTAGCTTGGTGGTAGTGGCCATGGGAGTTTTTGCAGATGAACAGTCCATTAAGTCAAACTTCTTTAAAAGATCATAAATATATTTAGTTTAACTAATGAAAATTCCACCACTAACTTGTTTAACTTGTAAACCAAGAAAATAAGTTAGCTCTCCCATCATGCTCATTTCATATTTACTTTGCATTAACTTAGCAAACTTTTTACAAAGCTTATCATCTGTAGATCCAAATATAATATCATCTACATAAATTTGAACAAGTATTGTAGAGCCATTAACATTTCTAAAGAAAAGAGTTTTTTCAACAGTACCTCTTGTGAAGTGATTATCTAGAAGAAATTTTGACAAAGTCTCATACCAGGCTCTAGGTGCTTGCTTTAGTCCATAGAGTGCTTTCAACAGATAATACACATAGTCTGGAAAGTTTGGATCTTCAAATCCTGGAGGTTGGCTTACATAAACTTCTTCCTCCAATTCACCATTTAGAAATGCACTCTTGACATCCATTTGATAGACTTTGAAATTGGCATGGGCTGCATAGGCTAGAAAGATTCTGATAGCCTCAAGTCTAGCAACTGGATCAAATGTTTCATCAAAATCCATTCCCTCTTGTTGAGAATAGCCTTTAGCAACCAATCTGGCTTTATTCCTTATGATAATGCCATTTTCATCCATCTTGTTTCTGAATACCCATTTTGGGTCAATAGAACTCTTGTTCTTTGGCTTCGGTACCAGCTTCCATACTTTGTTCCTCTCAAATTGGTTTAGCTCCTCTTGCATTGCTAAAATCCAATCTAGATCCAATAGAGCTTCTTCCACTCTCTTAGGTTCCTCCTGTGATAGAAAGCTACTATACAGACATTCATCTTCAGTAGCCCTTCTAGTTTGCATTTTAGATGTAGCATCACCAATGATCAGTTCAAAAGGGTGATTCTTGGTCTATTTCCTTTGAGGTGGTAGATTAGCTCTAGATGAGGTTGCCTCAGTATTGTCATGATGTGAGATAGAATGTTGATTGGTTGAAACTCCCCCTGAATTGATGATCCTATGAAAGGAATTGGGAGCTCTATCAACTGATGAAGTGAATTGATTATCCGTTGACAGACTGTGATCAACGGATGCTTCATTATGAACTTCAACGGATGATGCACTTTGTCTTTCAACGGATGCTGCATTGCTTCTTTCAACGGAAGCTGAATTATGACTTTCAACGGATGCAGCATTCTGTGCATTATCCAAAGGCAGATTTTGAATTCTTCTTGAGATGCCTTCTTCATCATTCTCATCTTCACTATCATCACAATATGTCTCAATATTGTCAAATTTGAGTCCTTCATGATATCCCTCATATGTTAGTCCATCAATATTTTTATCATCAAATACAACATGCACAGATTCCATGACAATGTTGGTTCTTAGATTGTAGACCCTATATGATTTTCCAGCAGAATAACCAACAAATATTCCTTCATCAACCTTTGCATCAAACTTCCCTTTGTGATCAGATTGATTCCTTAAGATGTAACATTTGCAACCAAAGATATGCAGAAAGTTTAAAGTTGGTTTTCTTCTCTTGAATAATTGATAGGGAGTCATGCCTTTTGCCTGATTGATTAGAGAAATATTCTGAGTGTAACAAGCACAGTTAACAGCCTCAGCCCAAAAATAAGTTGGGAGTTTTGACTCTTCAAGCATTGTCCTTGCAGCTTCAATTAGTGATCTGTTCTTCCTTTCCACCACACCATTTTGTTGTGGGGTCCTTGGAGCTGAGAACTCATGCATGATCCCATTTTCTTCACTGAACAACTTCATGGTTGAATTCTTGAACTCAGTTCCATTGTCACTCCTAATATTCCTTACTTTGAAATCGGGATGATTGTTGACTTGCTTGATATGATTGTTAATGATTTCACTAGCTTCATCCTTTGATCCAAGAAAATAAACCCATGAAAACTTTGAGAAATTATCTACAATCATTAGGCAATATTTTTTCCTTGAAATTGACAATACATTGACTGGTCCAAAAAGATCCATGTGTAGCGGTTGTAATGGTTCATCAATTGCAGATTCAAGCTTCTTACTGAATGATACTTTCTTTTGCTTTCCTTTCTGACAAGCATCACACAGTCCATCCCTTTTGAATTCAACTAGAGGTATTCCTCTAACTAAGTCCTTTTTGACTAGATCATTCATTGTCTTGAAATTCAAATGGGACAGCTTCTTGTGCCATAGCTAACTTTCAACTGAGCTTGCTTTGCTGAGAAGACAAGTAATAGATTCTGCATCTGTAGAGTTGAAGGCAGCTAAGTACACATTCCCTTTACTAACTCCAGTTAGAACCACTTTATTGTCCTTCTTACTTGTGACAATACAGGCTTCAGAATTGAAAGAAACAGTATTCCCTCTGTCACATAGTTGACTGATGCTCAATAAGTTGTGTTTGAGACCATCAACCAATGCAACTTCATCAATGATGACATTTTCTTTTGAAATCAAGCCATATCCCATAGTGAATCCTTTGTTGTCATCTCCAAAGGTTATGTTAGGGATAGCTCTCTCCTTAAACTCTGTGAGCAGGGTGAAATCTCCTGTCATGTGTCTTGAACAGCCACTGTCCAAGTACCATAGATTCCTTCTTTTTCCCTGCACACAACAAAATCAATCAAGTTGATTTTGGTACCCAAGTTTCCGTGGGTCCAGCCTTGTTAGTCTTTTTCCTAGACTTCATTCCTCCTGCATCTTTTGACTTAGGTAACTTTGGGTCAACCTTGATCTCAGATGTGGTTGGTTGAAGTGTAGGATTAGTCACAGAATCATTTAGCACATTTGATTGAATTTGATAAGGCATAGATTGTGCAAACATGTTATTCCACATAGGCATATTGTATGGCATTTGAGGTATACTAAATGCAGTAAGATAAGGATTATTAATATATGGCATGTTTACAAAATGTGCATGGGGATTCTGATGAGACATAACAGGCATAGCATGCAGGGGTGACATAGACATGTTAGGCATGGAGGGATTTGAAGGCATGGGAGCATTTTTAACAGATTTGCAATTATCAGATAGGTGATTAACACTTTTACAATGCACACAGCTTTTTCTAGGAGCATACCTATCAGGTGTGTAATTGTTATATTTATTAATCCCTACCTTCCCATTTCTTTTAAATTTTCTTTTAGTTTCCTTCTTATCCTCAACCAACTTAAGCCTATTTTTCAGCTGATCTAAAGTCATGTGTCATATATTCACCTTACTGGCATCTTTGGATGTGCTAGCTCCTTCTTTGACAAAGTTCTTGAAAGTTGAATCATCCTTCTTATTGAGATTTTTATTTTTAAAATTACTTGCCTGTTTTAATTGATGAGCCTTCAACGGATGCTCTTTTTCTTCCTTCAACGGATAACTTTCATCATCCGTTGATTCCACATCCGTTGACAATCCATCAATTAATTCTAACTCCTTTTTATTTTTCTTCCGGGCATCCTCACAGAATGATTCAATTCCCTGAACCTTGGCAATCTGAACACTAACATCCCTAGATGTTTTCCAGGCCTTGATTACCTCTTGCTCACTTTCTAACTGTTTAGAAAGAATTTCTACTTTCTTAACAGCTTCTCCTAGTTCACTCTCAACAGTCAAGCATCTAAGTTTAATCTTTTCAAGCTCAATTACCTGATCTTCTAACACAGCATTCCTATCACTTAAAAACATATTATTCTCTTTGATCCTAGTGTTTTCTTTAGCTAGTGATTTAAGGGAAACTCGCAAATGATATAATTCATTGGACATATCATTTATGGCTTCATTGCATTCATTTTTAGAAAGCTGAGAGAGATCAGTAGTAATTACCTGGTTGCTTGATGAACTAGTTTCATTTTCATCAGAATTAGCCATCAGGGCTAGGTTGACATATTCCATATCATCATCTTCATTGACTCCATCTGCTTCCCAATCATCTTGAGTGAGAAAAGCTCTTTCCTTTTGTTTGAGCAAATCAAAATACTTCTTTTTGTAATCAACTTGCTCAAATTTCTTCTTATCAGAGGTTGGCTTCTTACACTCACTTGCAAAGTGTCCACTAATGCCACAGTTATAACATTTGAACTTGGATTTGTCCACCATGTTTTTGTTCGGCTTAGTGAATTTTATATTTTTCCTGAACTTCATCTTTGCAAACCTCCTGGACAGAAAAGCCAGATGTTCATCAACATCATCAGAGTCATCCTGACTGGAATTGTTTTCATCCTCAGCTACTTGCTCTTTACCCTTGCTTGATTCTGATTTGCTTGTGCCAATTTTGAGACTTGGCATTGTCTTCTCCTCATTCCTGGCTCCAACCTTCTCACTGTCAGCTATAAGTGCAACTGATCCTCCTTTTCTCTTTCCCTTTTCCAACAACTCATCTTGCTCCATCTCAAGTTCATATGTCTTCAAAATTCCATATAATCTTTCAAGTGTGAAGTCCTTATAATCTTGAGAATTTCTTAGAGAAACAGTCATAGGCTTCCATTCCTTTGGTAGAGACCTTAGAAATTTTAAATTAGAGTCCTTGACTTGGTACATTCTGCCATACAGCTTCAATCCATTCAACAGTTTCTGAAATCTGTTGAAGGTATCATTCAATGATTCTCCTTCTTCAAAATGAAAATATTCATACTGTTGAATGAGAAGCTGCATTTTGTTTTCTCTAACTTGCTCAGTACCTTCACAGATAAGCTGCACAGTATCCCAAATTTCCTTAGCAGTTTGGCTGTTAATGACATTGTCAAAAATATCTTGATCTAGGCCATTAAATAGAATGTTCATGGCTTTCTTGTCCTTGTGAACCTCTTCAATATCTTCAACAGTCCATTCTGCTTTTGGCTTGGGAATAGACTGTCCAACAGCAACTGTTGCAGTAGTAGCTGTGGCCACCTTGTGAGGGATGTGAGGACCATTTTCAATGCAGTTGATGTAGCTTTCATCTTGAGAGAGAAGATGTAAATGCATCTTCACTTTCCAGTGATGATAGTTATCTCTTTCCAAGATTGAAATCTTTACACCAATATCCTTCTTACTCATGATGCTAGCAGAATAGATCTTTAAACTCTTTGTATGTTAAGAGCTTGCTCTGATACCAATTGTTATTCCCAGTGAACTAACAATGAGATTTACAGAAGGGGGGTTGAATGTAAATCTCAAAACATTTTCAAGTTTTGAGTAGTTTCTAAGGCTAAGTGTTTTAGTGAGCAGATGTGTGTGAATGGCTTGAAGCTAATACAGACAGATATATATATTCAAACACAAATGTAGAGAACACAAAGAACTTAAAAACTTTTCTGGTGGATTTGTTGTTCAACCAGAGATGTGTTATTTCAGAAAATCTGTGATTCAAAGAATTAAATCACAGCTGCTTCCTAGTACAAACTAGATGATTTTCTCTCTGGATTTTTCTAAACAGCTCTGGAAAATTCACATCTAATTACTAGCTGCTACTTGGTTTATATATCACCAAGTTTACAAGTGAAGACAAAACTATAAAATATAATTAAAAAGGCTCTTCACAAGTTTCTTCTTTATTTCTCTATCCAATGCGATTTAGGCTTAGCTGTTAATCTTTGAATACTTCCTTGTTTGCACCAGAATGGAAATGCTGCATTTTCTTGATTCCTCCTAGAGGCTTCTACATTCCAGTTTGTCTCTGTCAACCCATGTGCCTCTGTCAGCTTATGAATTGTCACTATCAACTGCTAATGAACTAAGCATCCGTTGAAGCTTTCATCCGTTGATGCCTTATCCGTTGAGGCTTTATCCGTTGAAGCTTTATCCGTTGATGCATTAGCAGTTGAAGTCTTTATCTGTTGAAGCACTTATCCGTTGATGGATATTATCCGTTGAAGCTTTAGAGACATCCGTTGAAGCTTTGTTTCTTATCCGTTGAAGGTCTTCAATATCAGTTGATATTTCTTCACTTATACAAAATTACAAGGCATGAAATATTTAAAATTAGCCCTCCTATTTTCATATCCACTAGTAGTCAACATGACTGATAATTTCCTACAACATCTAAGAATTACAACTTGAATCCAGAGAATGAAATGTGCTACAATACTAAACTTATTGCTAAGTAAAGCTACTCCTTCAATGGATAGCCAAGATGGTCTTATCCGTTGAGGCTACAAACACTAGATTTCTACTTAAGTGTTTTGTATAACTTATCATCAAACTAATACACATATTCCTAACAGTTTATGTTGTGAAATAAAAGTTTATTTTGTATAATAAATATTTGTTACCAATATCTATCCCGCCCAATAAAAAACTTGAACTCCCGCCTACACATTTCGGTCAATTGGATAAAAGTGTAATACATATTGTAACATTTTTTAAAAGTATTGCAATTTTCAAAAAATGTCAAATTGGTCATTACGCTTGCAACACTTTCTCATCTTATATAACACTTTCGAAAGTTATTGTAATAAAATAACATTTTTTGTGTCTATAGCAACACTTTTTGTAACACAAATACGTTTTGGGCTTGCAATAGGTCATATATGGTGTAGTGAAATTAATGTCTTTATCATTCTTTTCTATCTCAGACTGAATCAAAGAAAGTGGAAGAAGCTCTTCAAGATGCTGATTGAGTACAAGCAATGCAGGAAGAGTTAAATGAATTTGAAAGAAATAAAGTCTGGACCCTAGTGCCAAGACCAAAGAACAAGTCAATTGTTGGCACAAAATGGGTGTTCAGAAACAAAACTGACAGTGATGGCATAATTATAAGGAACAAAGCAAGGCTGGTTGCTAAAGGTTACTCTCAATAGGAGGGTATTGATTATGATGAAACATTTGCACCAGTTGCTAGATTGGAAGCCATGAGAATCTTTTTAGGTTATGCTGCTCACAAAAAGTTTAAAGTCTTTCAAATGGATGTGAAAAGTGCTTTTTTCAATGGAGAATTGGAAGAAGAGGTATATGTTGAACAACCTACAGGCTTTGTAGATTCAAAATTTCCAAATTATGTCTACAGGCTCGATAAGCACTTTATGGCCTTAAGCAAGCTCCAAGAGCATGGTATGAGACATTAGCTCAATTCCTTCTGGAAAGTGGATTTCACAGAGGTACAATTGATAAAACACTGTTCTACCTCAACCATGGAAAGGAATTACTTTTGGTACAGATATATGTTGATGATATCATATTTGGTTCTACAAATGTCAAACTTTGTGAAAGGTTTGCAAAGCTAATACAGTCAAGATATCAAATGAGTATGATGGGAGAACTTAGTTATTTTCTGGGACTTCAAGTCAAGCAAAATGAAGAAAGTACTTTCATAAATCAATCCAAGTACACCAGAAATTTACTAAAGAAATTTGGAATGCAAGACTGTTCAACTGCATCCACTCCCATGGCCACTGTAACAAAGTTAGATAAAGATACTGGTTCATCGGTAGATATTACTAACTACAGAGGTATGATTAGCTCTTTACTCTATTTAACTGCAAGTAGACCTGATATCATGTATGCTACCTGTCTTTGTGCAAGATTTCAGGTTGATCCAAGAGAACCTCATCTAATGGCTGTAAAAAGAATTTTCAAGTACCTCAAGGGTACAGCTGATCTAGGATTGTGGTATCCTAGAGAATCAGATTTTAAGCTAATTGTTAGGTCACACACACACTGTAGAGGGGATGAATACAGTGTATAGTACACTCAAATCGAACTTTAAGAACTTAAGTAACAGAAAACAAACTTTATTGAAACAATAAACTCTGTTACAGTATGGAACTGTTACCTCTCAGTGATGAACAAATATCACGAGAGCTGCAAGGGTTACAATGAATAATCTTCTCTAATAATGATAACACTTATAGTGTAAACCCTATGTATGTGTTTATATACTACACAGTTACAAGATAATCGCTAATTGATATGGAATATAATTCTGCTTCCTAAAATATATCAATCAGACATCTTTTCTTCCAAGTATTCCATTCTTCACGGAATTCCTTCTTCATGCATATCTCTTCTTATGTTTATCTCGATCTTCTTTCCTTTAATCAGCTACTGTCCTTATCTAATTGTCCTTCAGCACTTAAATTCTGATATCTATCTTCTGATGATTATCTCCTGATAATATAAGTACTGATATCCTTAAGTCCTGACTTCCAGTATAAGTACTGATCAACAGTTAAGTACTGATTTATCCTGTTCACGTAAGATTCTGAAAGCTAAACATAAAACATATTAGCCATGACATTATCAAATATATCTAACAATCTCCCCCAACTTGTAAATTAACAAAATATACAAGTTTAACAGATATTTGATGATGTCAAAAACATTAAGTACAAATGCATGAGAAATAGACTAGATAACTACAACTTACAGTCCTTAAAGTTTTTACCAATTTCAACTTCTGATAACAACTTCAATCTGTATAAATATCAGAATTTAAGCAGTTGTAGATCTTCGACTTGGCTTCTTCATTTTCTGATCTCTCTAATGTCAGGAGTTGTTCTGAGATAGTTCTTCAACAAACATTTCTCAGCATATCTTAGTTCATCAATCATTCTCCTTTTAACATCTTTAAGCTCTGCAGTATCTTCACCAGTTTGAAAGATTGCAGCTCTGAGATCATTAATCTTTGCTTTTCTCAACTCCTGATCTAGTCTTATGACATAAGCTTTGTCAGACTCAAGATTGAATTTAAGTCCCTTAATACCAAGATACGTTCTGATATGTGCAGTATTAGGCTTCATATCAACAATATCACCATTGTAATCTCTCTACTTTGGAACATATATGCTGTCAGACTTAACAGAATAAAGCCTTTTCTGTCTCTGAATCTGTTCTTTTAAGTAGTTTGCAGCAGTCTCTGTTATTCTGTCATCCACTTGAAGTAAGAAAAGTACATGCTCCAATTCTTCAAAATACTTCAAAGGAATGGCATTTTGTCTTATATGATAAACCCTACCATCTGTCATGAAATACAACATGATGTATTCTTTTAAGTAGGTATGGTAAACCATCTGTACAGATTCCAGTTGATTCAATCTCTCAGGAGTTGCTCCAATACCTGGTTCACTCAAGGAAGTTGGATCATTGGTAGTGTTGTGTACTCTTCTTTCATCAGCACTTCCCAATCCAGTTTTATCTCTAGCTTCCTTTCTAGTAACTACTCTTGCTTCAAAACCACTTGCAGTAGTCTTCAAAGATTGAGTCTGTTTTGCTTTAGTGAATCCTGGTAGGAGTGTCTTTGATCTTTTTTCTGATATCAAGTTAACTTGAGCTCTGTCAGAGGTTACTTGCTTCTTCTGAATATCAGAACTTACAATTTCTTGACTCTGAACAACTTGAGCCATGTCAGAGGTTGTTTTAAGAACTTTTCTTGAAGTCAGAGCAAGATCATCTTTTTCATCAGCAATTTCTTCTTCCTCGGGAGGTACATAACCCTTGATAGGTTCACCAACCTTTTCTTTACCCTTGGATCTTGGATCTATCTGTGGTTGTGATCTAGCCAATGTTGCTTCAGTATGTGTCCTTTCTTTGATCACAATGCCTTTAAGTTTTGGAAGTGACTTTTTACCAGAAGCTTCAGATTTAGATGTGATTTTCTCTGATTTAAGTCTGGCTTCTTCTTCCTTTAAACTTTCCAAGTCCATTCCTGGATTTTCTTGAAGAAATAACTATCTTGACATTTCCTCATCAAGATCTAGAAGTTCATCAGAACTTATCCTTTTACCAGCAGCAGAACTTATTCTTTTCCCAGTATCAGAACTTGTTCTGTGACTAGCTTGTCTTGATGTAAACCTTCTACCTTGACTATGACCGCTACCCATTCCAGAGTTTCCTTGGTCATCTTTTCCATCATCCTTTCCTTGCAGTGTCTTATTGGGTTTGCATTTGGACTAAATTACCTTCTCCCCCTTTTTGGCATCAGCAGGTAGTAAAAGAGAGATAAGTAGTTCCACTGAGGTCTGGATTTCAGTAAGTTGCGATTGCTGAGAAGCTTGATTTGTCAGAATTTGATCAATCTGAGCTTGTTGTTTCTCTTGAGTTTTCTCAATATAAGCAATCCTGTCAATGGTAGGTTGAAAGAACTTTTTCTTATCAATTTCCAAACTTGTTCCTGTTTGATAAAGTTCTCCTGAATCTTGTGTAGCTCTGCATGAGTAGTTGAATGAAGACCTTGTAGATGTTTAGTACTCAATGCAGTGACTCTAAGCTGGGTTTTAAAATCATCAGAATTTAACACTTCATTGGCTTTAGTCAAGTGCTCAGCAAGATGTAAAGCATTTGGAACACATGAAACTGAGTTCCATTCCTTAGTCCACTCCTGACCTGCAGGAGTTTCACTCCAAGGCACTGGTGCATCCCTGATAACAAACTCCTTTACCAGTTCAGACTTAGGAAGAGTCGGTGGTGGAGTATGTCCTGAAGGACATGCTTCATCAGCATCGACAGTTGGAGCAGCTTCACCAGTATCTCCAACATTTACAGCATCAGAACTTAAAGAATCAGTATCTTCTGATAAGACAACAGTGTGAGTAGCAATGGAGGCTTCAGCATCCTCTAATTGCTGATCTGATACTAAGTTCTGATCAACAGCCATATCCTGATGCTCACCTAAAATCTGATCATCAGCATCTTGATGCAGAGAAGGTGTTGTTGATAACTCTGGAGTTTGAACAGCATCAGTAACAGGTGTTGTGGAAGGATTATTTGCTGTAGGAGCTTCTAAGAAAAGTATTTCAGGCACAACCAAGTTCTAAATATCAATTTCAGCACTTGTGCCTGGATCAACAAGAGACACAGATGGTGAGTTAGCCTTGTCAGATACAGCTTCCTGAGATGGAGTTGATGGAGAAGAAGTGACTGGAGCAAATTCCTTGTCTTGTGAGATCAGAGATTCCTGATCCCCTTCCTTAGCTGCTTCCTCCTCATCATCTGAAACTGGCCTTTGTGCCCTCTGTTTCTTGTACTTCCTTGATGATTTGGATTCCTTGGGAGTTTCTGGAACTATCATTCGTCTAAGCCTCTTGAGAAGCCTAGAACCCCCAATTTCAGAATCCTTCTGAGAAGTTGCTTTCTCAGCTTCATTTACCACAGGTTCTGAAGAAGGAATTTGTTCCTCAGAATCTGATTCATCTCTCAAAGTAATTCTCCTCCTCTTTTGAGGTGTTTGAGGAACAGTCTTTGTTCTCTTTGGCTTAGAGGATGTAGGCTTCACAGTAGGTGCTGAAGAAGAAGGTTGAGCAGTCTGTGAAGTGGAGAGATAGGATTTGAGATAAGTCCTGAGGGTAGGTTGAGTAGAATGAGTGGTAGGTGCTGAGGATGATGGTTTTTGGGTGTTTGTGGTTGGTTGGACATCAAAGTAAACAGATCTATAAGTATCAGGATCAGCATTTACTAGGATCTGTTTTACAGACTGAGGAATCTGTAATGGTCTAACCAATTTTTTCTTAGTATAAGCATTTACCAGATCATTAAAATATCATTTTACAACTCTAAAAGGTGGGGTTGAGGAACTGACTAATTGAGGTTCATCAGTACAAAAAGTATATAGAAGTTGACAGAATCTAGCAAAATAGACAATATTTCTATTCTCTATCATCCTATCCCCAATAAAACCAATTATACCAGTTGCAAAATCAAAATGAGTTTGATGAATAATAGCATACCCTATGTGCTGACTCAGAATTGGGATAGCATCAAAATTCGAACATTTGTTCCCAAAAGCTTTGGTGATGCAGTCAAAGAAGAAACCCCATTCTCTTCTGATATTAGCCCTTTTTAACTGCCCAAGCTCTGTCAAACTCTTTTCATATCCCAAATCAGCCATTAACTCCTGAAGTGCTGATTCCTCTGGAGTTGAAAAAGTACAATTTTCTGGGAGATGTAGAGCTTTACGTATTGTACCAGGAGTGACTACATAAGATGAATCACCCACTTCAAAAACAATACTGGGAGTGCCATGTTTACCACCATCATCAAAGTGCCCAGTCCGCCAAAACGTCAGAACTTGTTGACTCGAAAAGACTTCAGGTTGTGTTAATGCGTACCCAATCTCACTGTGTGCAAGAAGATCTTGCGCAAAGTGCAATTCAGATGGAGCTTCAGCATGATCAAGAATTGCAACATAGTTGTTTAGAACAAACTTTGCTCCATCAATGATTAAATCCTTTGGTGCCATGTGAAAAAATATTGAGATTCAAGTATGCCTGTTAGGTGTTTGAGATAATGTCTGTATGAAAAACCAACGTGAGAAAGAAGGAGAAAGAGAGTAAAAGTAAGGAGAGAGATAAAGTATAAAGAAAATAAAAGATTAAAGAAATCTTCTCTCTGTTGTACTTATACTCTGAACAAAAATGTTACCATTGGACACCTGTCAGACATGCAGTAATAACGGTCAGTTACTGGGCTCGAGAAAACAGGAATCATTACTTACCCAGTTGCCTAGTTTCAAGGAAAAACCATTCCATTAATCAAGAGAAACAGTTTTAATTCAAAATTTAAACCAGTAGTACTGATTGAATTATTTTTCACTGCATCATTGATATTCTGAAAATACATCACATGAAAATGACCAAGATAATTTAGATGAGTAAGTGCTGAAAATGAATCAGAACTTAATATAAAACAAAATATATATGGTCATCAGAACATCAATCAGGATTTATCAACACAAGATGAAATAACTCAGAGACAAAATCTTGAAGTAAAAACAACTTTCATTAATATATCAAGACAATACATTTATGAAATGGAAATTACATCAATACTTATACAAGATTTTCCCTAAGCTCCTAATCCTAACATCAACAGCTTTAGTCCTAGCTAAGAAGCCTGACAAAGCTGAGGATGAAGAAGAACAGGAAGAAGACAAGATTAAGTCATCTTCCTCTTCCTATCTTCGACGAACAAGATGGCGAGTCGTATGATTCGCTCTTGCTGACGGATAGCTTCCCGCCTTTCCTCCTTCAATCGCTCCAGATGGTGATGGTAATCCATATAGAAGAATAGAAGGTGAGTCAGCACCTCCTGTGGGACAGAATCCCAGATCTCCTCAGGAATGGCTGTTACATGCCACTCCTGTTGTCACTCGGCACAACTTAGCTCCATATTGAAGGTTTGGGAGTTCAAAAACATGTTGTATCGAACCATTGTGTTTTTGACAGAAAAAGGACGATAAGTGTGTGAGAAGAATGTGATGGAAAGACTGATGTGAAGTGGTTGCTTATATAGGCAAGAGAATGCCAAGAGACGCAAAGATATTTAATGCTGACAGGTAGAATTAATTCTACCTCGTCTCCCTAGACTTTGAAAAAGAATAACAGTCATTGGAAAGAGGAATCATGTTCTAGACCGCACAAGACACAAGAAACAGTGGATTGTTCAAGTACGAATACCATTAATCCTAATCATAGTGACTATTAATCTTCCACTTCAACATATTCTAGTTCGAACTGAGACTGTTATCAAATTTTATTCACAGATAAACCAAGTAAAGGATTAGACTGAGAAATCAGAACTTAGACCTATACCAGAACTTAACAGTCATCAAAACATAATTTCTTGACTCGAAAAAGGAAAGCCCATCTTAGTAAATACTCATACAAGTTCTGAGTTATGGACGTCAGAACTTAATCATCAGAACGTGTAACCTAGAACTTGTCCTCAGAATTTGTGCAATAATGACACTATGACTGTTTATCTAAAATAACATAGACCACCACAGAAATTTTCATCATTCAGATGGAGTGATTAGTGTGTGCATTAAGCTAAAAACAGACAAAGAGTAAAGTCTGATTCACTTCAGTACATCTTAGAAATAAGGCATAACTAAAATTTTGCTAAAGATCTGTCATTGTCCTGAAACCTACTGATGAATGAGTTCATGCTTGAGTCCATCTCAACTGTTTTGTGCTAATTTTATGCATCTTTTGCAATTCTATTTTACAGTGGCTTCTCAGTGTAAGTGAGTCACGACTGTTTATCAGAATTTATGCTATTTTCAGAGTATTTCTCCAGTAATCATAGAGTGTGAAAAGTCACCAAGAAAATATTTTGCTTTTCTAATGCATATTTACTTAATACCAGCAATGCACTTGGGTCGTCCCTTCCACATTTTTACACTAGATCTCAAAGGAGTACCTGATTTTATTCTTTGATCTTTTTGCTTTTTCTTTTGATAAGTGAGGTTTATCAGCACTTAGTACATTCAGCAATTTTACTAGTATCAGAACTTAACAGATGAGTAGTATTATTCTAATTTGTGACTTAGTAATAAGATATACAAAGTAAACTTAACTAAGCTCAATTATCAGAATTTGCTAGTGTCATAAGATTTCCACCGAAATAATTACTTCTTACATGGAATCATTTGTTTATTAAAGACTATTAGGTCAGTTATCTAGCACAGTTATCCTCATAGGATGAATAAGTACTAGAACAAACATATCACTTATCAGAGTTTAGAAACATATATCAGACAACAGTCAGTACTTAAAGACATTTATCAATTAAGCACAGAATAGACAATGAGATTAATTCTGTAAATACTGAGCATAAAGTCTGATAACATAGAACAAGTCTAAGCAGATTTAGAGAAAGAACCTGAAACCATTCCAAGTTCATTTACCAATCTTGTAAAAGTAGCTTCACATAATGGTTTTGTGAAGATATTTGCCAATTGTTGATCTGTGGGAACAAAATGCAATTCCACTGTACCTTCATCCACATGTTCCCTGATGAAGTGGTACCTGATGCTGATGTGCTTTGTCATTGAGTGTTGAACTGGATTATCTGTCATAGCAATAGCACTTTGATTATCACAGTAAATAGGGATTTTGAAATATGTTAACCCATAATCCAGTAACTGATTCTTCATCCAAAGAATCTGTGCACAACAGCTTCCTGCAGCAATATACTCTGCTTCTGCAGTTGATGTGGAAATTGACTTTTGTTTCTTGCTGTACCAAGAAACCAATCTGCCTCCAAGAAATTGGCAGCTTCCACTTGTGCTTTTCCTGTCAATTTTGCAACCTGCAAAATCTGCATCTGAGTAACCTATTAGTTTAAAATCTGATTCTCTAGGATACCATAATCCCAGAGCAGCTGTTCCTTTAAGATACTTAAAGATTCTTTTTACAACTGTTAAGTGAGGTTCTCTTGGATCTGCTTGAAATCTTGCACAAAGACAGGTAGCATACATGATATCAGGTCTACTAGCAGTTAGATAGAGTAGAGAGCCAATCATACCTCTGTAGTCAGTAATATCTACTGATTTACCGGTATCCTTATCCAGTTTTGTCGCAGTGGCCATTGGAGTGGATGCACTTGAACAATCTTGCATTCCAAATTTCTTTAGCAAGTTTCTGGTTTACTTGGTTTGACAAATAAAAGTGTCTTCCTCATTCTGCTTGACTTGAAGGCCCAGAAAATAGCTAAGTTCCCCCATCATACTCAACTGATAACTTGACTGCATTCGTTTGGAAAACTTCTTGCAAAGTTTGTCTTTTGTAGATCCAAAAATGATATCATCAACATAAATTTGGACCAGAAGTAAGTCCTTTCCATGGTTGAGGTAGAACAGTGTTTTGTCTAATGTCCCTCTGTTGAATCCACTTTCCAGAAGAAACTGAGCTAAAGTCTCATACCATGCTCTAGGAGCTTGCTTAAGTCCATAAAGCTTTATCAAGCCTGTAGACATAATCTGGATATTTGGTATCTACAAAACCTGGAGGTTGTTCAACATATACCTCTTCCTCCAATTCTCCATTGAGAAAAGCACTTTTCACATCCATTTGAAAGACAGTAAACTTTTTGTGAGCAGCATAAGCCAAAAATATCCTTATGGCTTCTAACCTAGCAACTGGTGCAAATGTTTCATCATAATCAATTCCCTCATGTTGAGAATATCCTTTTGCAACCAGCCTTGCCTTATTCCTTGTAATTATGCCATCACTGTCAGTTTTGTTTCTGAATACCCACTTTGTACCAACAACAGATCTATTCTTTGGTCTTGGCACTAGGGTCCAGACTTTGTTTCTTTCAAATTCATTCAACTCTTCCTGCATTGCTTGCACCCAATCAGCATCTTGAAGAGCTTCTTCCACTTTCTTTGGCTCAGTCTGAGAGAGAAAAGAATTGTAAAGACACTCATATGAAGTACCTGTTCTAGTTCTGACACCTGCATCAGGATTTCCAATTATCAAATCAGGTGTATGTGATTTTGTCCACTTCCTTGCAGATGGAAGGTTTTCTCTAGAACTGGATGCTCCCCCATGATCCATGATATCTTCATTTTCATTTTCTGATGCTCCCCCTGAAACTATACTCTCTGAGTTAGATTCTTCAGTATTTAGATTTTCAGCACTATCAGAACTTGGCTTATCAGAACTTGACGAATCAGAACTTGAAGAGCCAGATGCATGTTCTGATGTTTCTTGAGATGTGGTAGGATCTTGAGTATGCTCCCCCTGCATAGGTGCATCTTCCTTTAACATAGTCACCACAGTTTCAATAACATCAGAGTTTAATCCATCAGAGTTTGCAGTATCAGGACTTAGACTGTCAGGATTTTCAGTATCAGAATATGAGTCTTCATTTTTAAATCTCAGCTGATCATGGTCAATGAAATCTTTAAGACCAGTGATCTTCTTGTCATCAAAAGAGACATTGATAGATTCCATGACCACTTTTGTTCTCAAATTATAGACTCTAAAGGCTTTTGTGGAAAGTGGATATTCAACAAAGATTCCTTCATCAGCTTTTAGATCAAACTTTGATAGTTGTTCAGGATGAGTCTTGAGAACAAAACACTTGTATCCAAATACATGAAAATATTTCAGATTTGGCTTCTTTTTCTTCACCATCTCATATGGTGTTTTTCCATGCTTGTTAATGAGTGTTGCATTTTGAGTAAAACAAGCAGTCTGCATAGCTTCAGCCCAGAAATAGGTTGGAAGCTTTGTTTCTTCAAGCATTGTACGTGCAGCTTCAATGAGAGTTCTATTCTTCCTTTCAACAACTCCATTTTGCTGTGGAGTTCCAGGAGCAGAAAATTCCTGCTTTATTCCATGGCTTTTGCAGAAATCTTCCATTATCAAATTCTTGAACTCAGTGCCATTATCACTCCTTAAAATTTTCACAGAATCTTTGACCATTTTATCCAGCTGTTTGACATGATCAATCAAGATAGATGCAGTTTCACTTTTTGTGTGCAAGAAATACACCCATGTGTATCTGGTGAACTCATCCACTATGACCAACGCATACTTCTTCTTTGCAATAGACATGACATTTACTGGACCAAATAGATCAACATGTATAAGATGATAAGGCTCAAGAATTGATGATTCAGTCTTGCTCTTGAATGAAGATTTTCTTTGTTTGGCTTTCTGACATGAATCACAAAGACCATCAGGAGCAAATACTGTGTTTGGTAATCCTCTCACAAGATCTTTCTTGACCAGTTCATTTATATTGTTGAAATTTAAATGAGAGAGTTTCTTATGCCAATTCCAGCTTTCTTCAATTGATGCTCTACTTAACAGACAAATTGCAGAACCATCAGTACTTGTTGAAAGCTTAGCTTCATAAATGTTACCACGTCTGTATCCTTTCAGAACAACTTTACCTTTAGATTTACTCACAATTTCACAGTGTTCTTCAAATAAATCAACATGATAACCTCTGTCACAGATTTGACTTATACTCAGTAGGTTGTGTTTAAGTCCTGAGACCAGAGCTACTTGTTTAATTATGACATTTCCAAGATTGATATTGCCATATCCCAAAGTTTTTCCAATGTTGCCATCTCCATAAGAAACACTTGGGCCAGCTTTCTCCACAAAGTCTGATAGCAGGGCCTTATTTCCAGTCATATGTCCTGAACATCCACTGCCCAGAACTAGAATATTTTTCCTGTTGCCCTGCAATCACAAAGACCACTAATTATTAGTTTTAAGGACCCAGACTTGCTTGGATCCTTTGGCCTTATTAAGTTTGTTAACATTTGCAGCGGATTTAGCATCAGAGTTTATGTTAACATTTTTCTTATCAGAACTTACACTATCAGACTTTGAATCAGAATTTACACTAGAAGGAACAATGGAAACTTTCTTCAAAGAAGGTTTTATTTAATAATAATCATAGTACAAACTATGATATTCCTTACAAGTATAAATGGAATGCCATAAACTACCACAATGAAAACAAGGATTTTGTGGTTTGTATCTAACAGACTGACTCTTAACTCCTGATTTTGAAGGTAAGGAGTTAATATTCTTATTCTTCCTGCAAAAAGAAGCCAGATGGTTAGAACTTCCACAGTTATGACATGTTTTCCTAGGAGCATTAGGAACAGGTTTATAATCATTGCTTTTATTCACACCTTCCTTTCCATTCCTATTTTTCCTAGGTGATTTTACCTTATTTTCATTCTTGACATCTTTCAGCTTATGCTTAAGCTGCTTCTTTGTCATTAAGCCTATGTTCACTTCAGCTGTCTTTTCCTGTTTTAGTTTGTCAGAAGTTAATTCCTCTTTAACTTCTGATTTCTCATTTTCAGACTTTACAGTTACAAACTTAACAGGTTTAAACTTTGGCTTTTGCTTAACAACAGGCATAATTTCTTCAGTTCCTTTATCATTCTTATCTTCTCCATAACCTAAGCCCTCTTTCCAGTTTCCACTACTTAGCAGATTTTGAGTTGTTTTGCCAGAGTTAGTCCAAGTCCTGATAATCTCTCTTTCCTTTTCTAACTCAGTTTTTAGAGATTCATTTAGTTTTAGCACTTCATTCCTAACATAAAAAGCATCATCTCTATCCTTTTGAGTTTGATGGAACATGACTAACTCTTTTTCTAAGAAATCATTCCTTTTCTTAAATGCAAGATTTTCAGAAGTTAATCTTTCACATGTTAAAGTTTGATCTCTATAGCTAACAAACATGGTTTTAAGATATCTTCTCAACTCATTAATATCATCAGTATGAAAAGCATAAGTAGTCTGAGGTACCTTTGTTTCAGCAGCTTCAGAACCGCTCTCAGCACTTTCTTTATCAGCATTTGCCATCAATGCATAGTTCTCCTCACTTTCAGAGTCTGAGGTGTCTGTCCAGCTTTTCTGCTTTGTGACAAGAGCCTTGCCTCTGTCACCCTTTACCTTCTTGCAGTCCGGAGATATGTGGCCTTTCTCACCACAGTTATAGCATTTAACATTGGTGTAATCTCCTCTGTCAGACTTTCCTCCTCTGCCTTCAGATCTTCTGAAATTCTTCTTATCAGAACTTATGCTTTTCCTGGAAAACTTCTTTCCCTTCCTGAACTTCCTGTATGCAATCTTTGTGATTCCTTTCACCATAAGAGCACACAGCTTCATCATCTCCTCATCAGCATCAGTCTCAGGCAAGCTTTCAGAATCTGAGTCATCATCACTCTCAGAACTTGATGACTCAGTATCAGACTTTATGAAAAGAGCTTTACCCTTGTCTTTCTTTGAGAAAGCTGCTTTGGGGAATTCTTCTTCAGCCTTAAGAGCAACTGTCCTTGACTTTCCTCCTTTCCTCTTGCTTCTTTGTTCCATCTCCAGCTCATGAGTCTTGAGCATTCCATAGATTTCGTCAAGAGTTGTTTCATCAAGATTGTAGTTGTCTCTTATTGTCGTTGCCTTCAAATCCCAGCATTCAGGAAGAGCTAACAGTAACTTAAGGTTTGAATCTTCAAGATCATACTCTTTATCAACCAATGACAAATCATTCAAAAGTTTGACAAATCTATCATATAAATCATTCAATGACTCATTAGTCTTTGAGTCAAAGTGTTCATACTCTTGAGTGAGTATTGTCTTCCTGTTCTTCTTAATTATGTCAGTTCCCTGACACCTTATTTCCAGAGCATCCCATATCTCCTTAGCAGTCTTGCAGTTGATTACCCTGTTTGACATTACATTATCAATGGCACTATGCAGTAAGTGTCGTACCTTAGCATCCTTAGCAATTGATGCTATGTCCTCAGCAGTATAATCACTCTTCTCCTTTGGTACGGTCTTTGCTGCTTCACCTGCAACTGCAACAGCGAGTTTGGTTGGTTTGTGAGGACCTTCCTTGATTCTATCAAGGTATTCTAGATCTGTTGCTTCCAGGAACATGGTCATCCTTACCTTCCATATGGGATATTCAGATGGTCTCAGTATGGGGACTCTGATGGTCTCATACCGACTCTGAATTTGTGTCTTTGGTGGTTCCTCAGTTGTGGTAGGCTTAGTTGGAGTTTCTGTGTCCGACATGATTGTGTTTGGATCTTTAACTGTATGTATGTTAACAGATAGGCTCTGATACCAATTGTTAGGTCACACACACACACTATAGAGGGGGTGAATACAGTGTATAGTACACTCAAATCGAACTTTAAGAACTTAAGTAACAGAAAACAAACTTTATTGAAACAATAAACTCTGTTACAGTATGGAACTGTTACCTCTCAGTGATGAACAAATATCACGAGAGCTGCAAGGGTTACAATGAATAATCTTCTCTAATAATGATAACACTTATAATGTAAACCCTATGTCTGTGTTTTTATACTACACAGTTACAAGATAATCGCTAATTGATATGGAATATAATTCTGCTTCCTAAAATATATCAATCAGACATCTTTTCTTCCAAGTATTCCATTCTTCACGGAATTCCTTCTTCATGCATATCTCTTCTTATGTTTATCTCGATCTTCTTTCCTTTAATCAGCTATTGTCCTTATCTGATTGTCCTTCAGCACTTATGTTCTGATATCTATCTTCTGATGATTATCTCCTGATAATATAAGTACTGATATCCTTAAGTCCTGACTTCCAGTATAAGTACTGATCAACAGTTAAGTACTGATTTATCCTGTTCACGTAAGATTCTGAAAGCTAAACATAAAACATATTAGCCATGACATTATCAAATATATCTAACACTAATAGGTTATTCAGATGCAGATTTTGCAGGATGCAAAATAGACAGGAAAAGCACTAGTGGAAGCTTCCAATTTCTTGGAGGCAGATTGGTTTCTTGGTTTAGCAAGAAACAAAAATCAATTTTCACATCAACTGCAGAAGCATAATATATTGCTGCAGGAAGTTGTTGTGCACAGGTTCCATGGATGAAGAATTAGTTACTGGACTATGGGTTAGAATTTTCTAAAATACCTATTTAATGTGATAATCAAAGTGTTATTGCTATGACAGGTAATCCAGTTCAACAATCAATGACAAAGCACATCAGCATTAGGTATCATTTCATAAGGGAACATGTGATGGAAGGTACAGTGGAATTGCATTTTGTTCCAACAGATCAACAACTAGCAGATATCTTCACAAAACCACTATGTGAAGCTACTTTTACAAGACTGGTAAATGAACTTGGAATGGTTTCAGGTTCTTTCTCTAAATCTGCTTAGTTTTTGTTCTCATGCATCAGACTTTATGATCAGTGTTTACAGATTGTCTTATCTTCATGTAATATGTGCTTAAATTATATTACATTAAATACTGATTATTATCTGATATGGATCTATATACTCTGATAGTGTTTTGAATGTTCTGTGACTATTCAATCCAATGAGGATAACTGTGCTAGATGATGACCTAGTAGTCTTTAACATACTAGAAATCCCATGTTTGAATTAGTTGTTTATGTGGAAGTTCACTAACACAAGCAAATTCTGATGTTGAGCTTAGTCAAATTTACTTTGTATATCTTATTAATAAGACACA
Source organism: Apium graveolens (assembly GCF_009905375.1). NCBI lineage: Eukaryota > Viridiplantae > Streptophyta > Magnoliopsida > Apiales > Apiaceae > Apium > Apium graveolens. Next base: position 14,109 of record NW_027417662.1, on the reverse strand, counting down.
AACTAGATTCTTGCTTCTTATCTGTCAAATTCTGATGTCAGTAAAGCTTAAAGATGAACCACATGCTTGATAAGCCTCACTTATCTAAAGAAAAGAAAAGAAAATTGAAGCCAGGTACTCCTTTGAGATCTAGAGTAAATATGTGGAAGGGAAGACCCAAGTGTATTGCTTGTATTAAGTAATATGTATTAGAAAAGCAAATAAATTTTTCTTGGTGACTTTTCACATTCTCTGATTACTGGAGAAATACTCTGATAATAGCATAAATTCTGATATTAGTTGTGACTCACTTACACTGAGAAGCCATTGTAAAAAGGAATTTCAAAAGATGCATAAAATGAGCACAAACAGTTGAGGTGGATTCTTGCATAAATTTATTCTATAGTAGACTTCATTATTAATGACAGATTTTAAGCACTTTTCTTAGTTATGCCTTATTTCTAAGATGTACTGAAGTTTATCAGACTTTAATCTTTATCTGATATTTTGCTAATGCACACATTTTCACTGCATATGAATGATGAAAATTACTGTGTTGATTAAGTTGTTTTTGACAAACAGTTAAGTGTCATTTGCATAAATTCTGAAGACAAGTTCTGATGGAAGTTCTGATGATTAAACTCTGAAGAAACAAGTCAGTATTTGTATGAAGAATCACATAAACAAACATTCATTTTTTGAGTACAGAAGTCATATTATGATGACTGTTAAAATCTGATAATAGTTAAGTTCTGATATTAAATCCTGATACAAACTCTGATGCTTATATGGAATTATTTATTTACTTGACTTATTTGTGGTAAATACTATACCGGTCATATTTTATCAGATTATAAATAGGTGAGATAAAAATAGTCTTAATCATTTAGTAAGTGGGAAGCGTGTTTTCCTTGAAACACTGCATGTGCATATTTATTACTGCTTAATACCCGTGCCCACTAATAATTTTTTGACTAATGATATGCTGCCAGGTGTCTAAAGTCTGTTCTGCTTCAATCATAACAATTGTCAAAAAGAGAGTATATATATGGGAGTTCAAAGATTTTATAATCTTTTACCCACTTTTTTTATTCTCTAGTCTCTCTTATTATCTCTCTCTCTAATATTCTCTGAAGCTTTTTCTTACAGGACTTTTATCAAACACCTTTTGCACACTCTATTTTTCTCACTTATTTCTCACAGAAATGGTACCAAAAGACATTATTTTCAATGGAGCTAAGTTTGTTCCTAACAACTACTCAGATATTCTCTCTAAGGATGAAGCTCCATCAGAACTTCACTTCATCCAAGACTTTTTATCTCGAAGTGAAATAGGCTATTCACTGACCCAACCAGACACACTCTCAAGAACTCAAGTGCTGGAGTTTTGGAGGAGTGGCGTGTATGATGATGGTGGTGCCAATGGGTCTCCAAGTATTATCTTTACTACAGGGGATGATGAGCATGTGGTGACTGTGGCTACAGTTCGCCAAGCACTACAATTGCCAGAAAACTGCACTTATTCAACAGTTGAGGAGCCAGCTCTTCAACAGCCAATGGCCAATCTGGGCTGTGAAAAAACTTTAGCAAAGCTTGGACAGTTGAAAAGACCCCATATAAGGAGGGAATGGAGTTTCTTCTTTGACTGCATCACCAGAACTTTTGCAAACAAATGTTCAAACTTTGATGCAATTCCTATCCTAAGTCATCAAATTGGGTATGCTCTGATTACTCAGTCTCATTTTGATTATGCTACTGCTGTACTAGGATTCATAGGGGTTAGGATGACAGAAGATAGAAATACTGTATATTTTGCTAGATTTTGTCAACTTATTTACAGCTTTTGTCACTCTGATGCACCCCAACTAGCAAGTGAGTTGATTTCACCATTTAAACTTGCTAAGAGAGCATTTACTGACTTATTATCTACTGATAATAAGAAAACTGTTTTAAGACCCCTCCAAATTCCCCAATCAATCAAACAGTGTTTAGTAAACTCTGACCTAGCCACATACACTGCTACATATCCTGATGTCCAACCAACCCAACCTCCATCAACACCTCCAACCACTACACAGTCAACCACTTCTCAATCTCAACCAACTCAACCTACCATCAGAACATACTTCCAACCAGCTGAATCCTCACAACAACAACAACCATCAGCACCTACCATCAGACCTTCATCTTCCAGGCCTAAAAGGGCAAAGTATGTTTCTCAACCTCCACCAAAGAGAAGGAAGATGATTCTAAGGGATGAGTCAGATGATGAAGAAGCACAGGTTCATGCATCAGAACCTGTGACTGTTGAAGCTGAAAATGTGGTTTTTCAGAAAGAAGCTGAAAGGTCAACCCATCAGAATTTAGATGAAGCTGAGGGTTCAGATAATTTGAGAAGAAAAACTATAAGTTCTGATGATAAAGCAACTCCTTCACTATCAAATAGATTAAAGAAAATGAGAGCACGAAGGCACATGGCTCTGCCTCCATCAGAGAATACTGAAGAAGCTGAGGAAGGGGATCAGGAATCTCTGATCTCACAGCCAATTGTACTTGAAGCTTTGTCATCTCCAACTCAAGCTCAAGACACTGCTCAAGACACTGTTCAAGATACTGTGCTCACACCTCATGTCTCTCCTATTCATGACAAAGATACAGATAATATTGAAGAAAAAGTTGCAAGTTCTGAAATAGATATTCACAATCTAAATATACCAATTGTTCTTTATTTGGAAGCTCCAACACCAGCAGCTCAGCCATCTAAAGTAAATCTCCAATTTCACATGCTGAGATTCCATCAACACCTATTCTGGATATAAATTCTGATACTCAGAATTTAGATGAAGTTGTTCCAGAATCTCCAGTTGTCTCACACACTCTAGTGTTGTCAGAGGATAATGAGTCTTCCTCAAGTTCTGAAGACAGTGTTTCTGTTGATACTCCATCTCCCATTCTAGGAAAGGAGGCACTTATTGAGAAGTTTTTTTAGCAAGCTGCTCCTATTCCTTGGGAAGATACTCACAGAGGTATGGAGTGGACCAAGAAGTGGAATGAAACGGATTTCATTCCAAGCTCTAAAGTTCTAACATAGCACATTGCTAAAGCTGATGAGTTGATGACAAGTTCTGAGACTCACCTCAAAGTCACAGCTCTAAGTGTCAAGACTCTTCAAGGTCAACACTCTACAACTCATGAAAAGGTTGAAAAACTTCTTGAAGTGGCTGAAAAGCTGGATATGGAGACCAAGCTTGATAAAAAGAGGTTTATCAGACCTATTTCTGAGAAAGTTGAAGCCATTGAGAAGATTCAAGAACAGCAACAGGCCCAAATCATTGAGGTCCTGCAGAATCAAGCTTCTCAAAAGGCTCAATTGGATGAAATCCAATCTTCAGTTGAACTTTTTCTCTCTCTCCTACTACCTGATGATGCCAAAAAGAGGGAGAAGATAGTTAAGTCCAAATGCTCTAATGATCAAGTACTGAAGAAGAAAGATGATGAAGTTGATGACCAGGGAAACTCAAGGTAAAGAGCACAGCAGCAAGGTTTCTTCTAGGAAACTAATTACTAATGCAAGCAAATCTTCTATTCAAAAGAAGACAAGTTCTGAAGCTCAAACTCAAAATCTGATATCAAGTTCTGATAAGCAAAGTCTGATGACAAAGCCTGATGTTCTGATACAAGGTGGAAGTCAAGACTCTCAGAAGTTTTTGCAAACTCTGAAGCTAAAGGGGAAGCAGACTACAGTCTACTACAAGGATCCCAAGATTCAGACACTTGATGAAAAGATTTCTAGAAGATTATTTATGAAGCATAATCCAGGAATGGATTTAGAAAATCTCAAGGAGGAAGAAGCTAGATTTAAAGCTGAAAAGACAAATCTAAAGCCAAAAGTTTCTGTTGCAAAGAAACCTCCAAGGCCTAAGGAAAAAGGTATTGTGATCAAGGAGAAGTCAAATACTGAGGCATCAAATCCCAAAACTAGATCACATACTGAGATTGATTCCAAAGACAAAGGGAAGGGAAAAGTTGATGAACCAATCAAGTCACTGGAGATGAAAATTCCTCAAATCCTGATAAAACTAGTGTGCAAAAATGGTTCAAGTTATTGATGATACTCTTGTTGAAGATGAAGATGTGCAAACTCTGAAAAGAATGAAGATTTCTGAAGAATCAAAGACAACCTCTGACAGTGCTCAAGTTGTTTAGAGTGAAGAATTGCAAGCTACAACAGAAACAGCAAGTTATGATACAGTTATCAAGACATCAACCTCTGACAGAGCTCAAGTTGATTTAGACAAGATGAAAGTAGCTGATAAAAAGAAACTTCTATGGAAAAATGTCAAACCATCATATCCAAAAAAAGCCAATTGCTGTCTGATTTCATGACTATTGGGTTAAATGCTAGAGAACCAAGAGACAGGGCTGGACTAGGTTCTGATGAAGCTAAGATCAAGACAGGAGTTGAAGTTGCTACTAGAGATCCATTTTTGCTAACTAACAAACCTCTTGAAGATGTTACACAGAAACACCTTGATAAGGTTATCTCTGTTCAAGTGGCACTGGATGCTCATGACAAGCACAATGTCAAAGAAAATCTGATTCTATTTCTTGAAGATGGAAGGACATATCAGATGTCAGAATCAGATGTGCTAAAAAAATCTATAAAAGAACTTCAATTCTTTCATTACCTTTTAGAGGTAAAGTCTGATATTAACAGGAGATGGTCAACTTTCATAATAAAGACCATAAGAGATAAAGCTAGAATTTCTGGTTCAAGGGTTACAGAATTCATTCCTAACATAGTTGAAGATGATGGAAGTGAAATTCCAATAAAGAAGGATTCTGCTAAACTTGAAGTGATACTGAAAGAGAAATGTCTATGCTACAATGAAGATTCTTCTCATCCTAGGGTCATAAGACTGGATGATGGTTTAGAAAGAAACCATATTTCTGCTCTAAGGACTGCAATCTACCATATTGGAAGTCAGAATAAAGAGATGAAGCAAGTCAAGACTACAATGGCTCAAGTTCTGAGGATTAAAGAAGAAAATCTGATATCAAACTTTGTCAAGAATCACTTTGGATTCAGATTGACTCAGTGAGATTGGTAAAAGCTACAAGGACTGTAAGTTGTAGTTAGCTATCTAGTTAAACTCTTATTGCATTTGTACTTAAATGTTTTTGACATCATCAAATCTATTAACTTATACATTTTGCATAATTTACAAGTTGGGGGAGATTATTAGATATATTTGAGATGTCATGTCTAATATGATTTATGTTTAGTTTTCAGAACTTAACAACTGAACATATCAGGACTTACTGAAATCAGGACTTACTGAAGTCAGAACTTAATATCATAACTTAAGGTCATATCAGAACTTAAGTGCGGGAAGACTTTCAGTTAAGGAATGAAGCTGATTTACAGGAGAAGATCGAGACTAAAACAATAGAAGATATGCATGGAAAGAGTTAGAGGACTAGAAGACTTGTAGAAGATATCTGATTGATATATTTTAGGAGACAGAATTGTATTTCATATCAATTAGAATATATCTTGTAACTGTGTACTATATAAACACAGACTTAGGGTTTACACTAAATGTGTTATCATTATCGAGTAGATTATACATTGTAACCTAGCAGCTCTTAGTGATATTTGTTCATCACTGAGAGAGAACAATAGTTCATATTGTAACAGAGTTTATTAAATATACTTGATCTTTGTTACATACTTGTGTTAGATCGATTTGATTGTATAAACACAGTATTCAACCCCCTTCTACAGTGTTGTGTGACCTAACAGGGGGTACTAGTGCTTCGTGGTACGAATGCCCGGGATATTAAAACTGTGATATTAAAACTGTGATAAAAAAAGGATTTAGGATTTTAAGGCATTTAGGGGGGTACCACATTGGAGATGCTTACGCGTAGCCCAAAAATTGGCATACCTAGGAAGAACATGTAGTAGAATATTACACCTATCTAATGTTTTGTCCAGTCTAACTATTTGAAAGGCGAATATCTATAGAGGGATGGATAGTTGGACCTTAGGGTATGAGCATGGATTTCTACGTGTGCATGCCTGATTTCCTAGTTTTTAATGTAATATGGATTCTTGTATGTGTATGTCTGATTATCTAGCTGGTGCTATTACGTGGTTTGAGAACTAGCAAGTAGCACGTCTTCTATGATTTATAACATGACAGTATTTGCTAAGTTGAAATATATGAATGAACAGTGATAGGCGTATCTTTGGATACAATGGCTGATGCGCTTAAAATGTGTATACATGTGGATGTGTGGCATGAATTTAATGTTTATGTGTACTTATGTGAACATGTAGTATGGGCTTATCATAGAACATTCTATACTCTGAGCTAGCTAACAGGTTATGGAGGCATTTGCAATATCCATAGAAAGCAGGTTTCTTAACAGGTTTAAGGTTTAGACCGGAGAAGGATGTCATATGAGGAAGCGAATCTGTTGGCTCGAGGGGTATATCAACTCTTCGATACCCCACCACGGAAGGGCTAATATGATGGAAAATGGGCTTTAATCAACGGAACACCCTGGAAGAGGCTTAATTGCACAAATTTCCATGGAATAAACCCTGGTCTGCATTGAAATGAGATAAGCCATACTCTCATGCTTTTACATGTTCATTATCATGCATGCTTTATATGTATATATGGAAATTAATTATACCCCATATCTCTTATTTTTTCCTATATGTGGACATGTTTCTCTAAATATGCATATCGTATGTTCTCGAGGAATAAAACTTATATGGGTTTACATGTGTGGGGGTATTGCATTTTATATAGTTCCTTACATTATGCATGGGGTTTCAAAATATTTTTAAAATTGTTGGTCAAAGATTTCAAGCAGATACCTAGGCACGCTATATGTCCCATAATGTTACCACTTGGAAGGATATAGCAACAGTTGATGGGTTTTTCCATGGCCTTCTCTTGATCTCTCCTTCGATAAACTTAAATAGCCCCATGGAATATGGGCAGGTCAAAAAAGTCCCATATCACATGGGCAGGATTTGAAAGTCCCATATTACATGGGCAGGATTTAAGTCCCATAAATGCTGGGCATCAATAAAAAACTAAACAATATATTAAGAGGCCAGGTGAAGAAACCATGGAAGCTTCTGAAAATTGTGGCTTTGTCTTGAAAAGTGCGTTCGCCAAGGTTCAGCCTGATTGCTGAAGCAGCAACGAATATGGATATTTATATTTATACAAATTCATCCACACGTTCATCTTCTTACTTGCATATTCATACTTGCATTCTACATGTATGGGTTTCATGCATTATATATAAGAGCTTTTTAGCCCGTGCTACTAATCACTCATTTTAAATTATCTTGGCAGCCCAAGATTATGGATATATGAAGCCTATTTGAAACAACGAGAGTTTTTGGGATTCATTCATAAAGGATTATAAACTAAAGATCAACTTTACAAGGAAAAAAGATATCTTGGAAGGTTAATGCATGGCTTTTGGGAAAATGGCATGAAGCCATATGATACAACTAAAAAGGACAAGAAGCCCTAGATCGGAACTGACATGGGGAATACGTGATTTTGAAGTGTATTAAATAATTTCATTTAAGGATTCAGATTGAGGTACATATATTGAAGCATTGTGTTTCCTGTTTCTTATGCCGAGTTAGCTCATGTAAGCTTGGAATCCAAATGTGGAAGCTATGTATTTCTTTGAGAGGGGTAAAGAAGGATTAAACTCTATTCTATATAGGTTCCCCTTATATTCAATTGTTGTGAGGAACCGGGAGGTAGTTGTTGTGCCTAAAATCAGCCTTGGGCCGGATTTATGGGATATTGAGGGATTAGATGAATTGGCATAATGGATTGGGCTTTCTGGATGGCAAAGTAGGGGTATTGGACCCGAATAGACTAGTTTGTTGAGGGTATATAGGTGTTGGTTAAGGCCTATTGAGAGGGGTATTAATAAGGGGCAATAAGGAGGGCCATTTAGTGATTGGAAAATACCCCAGGATCCCCATATTACGCTAAGACACCGGGGTATTCAGGAAATAGTACTTAGCTAGGCTATTATGATAAAGGTGAGAGGCATGTATAAGTAGAGTTTTAGTTGGAAACAGACTATATAGCGGGTCAGGAAGAAGAATACGATTCCTAGTAATCTACAACTACTTATAAACGGATTTACTTGATATATGTATGGAATATACATATATTTGATGGATAAACACAATAAATACATGGATAAATAAGGATTAGTGGTGTATTAGAAGTAGGACTCTTTGGATTAAGCCTAAACTTAGTTGGATAAGGCTTGGAAGCTATTATGGGCTTAGTAAAAATGTGGCCAACCCTATTTGGAGGAGTCCTAAAGCTATAGAGCTACATATGGACTTGATTCCTATAAATATAGGATATGTAGGCCATTTACAAAGGTTGGACACTCGTTTTCTCTACCAAAATACACGGTGGAGCTCTCACGAGACCAATTCTGGGCACCCCCCCACGGCTGAGTAGGAAATACTCTGCCACCACGCTTGAAATCCTTGTAAATTCAGTCCAAACGCAGCCACAAAGACCTCTCGGTTCTGGCAGATCAGGCATATTCAGCGTTTTACAACACGCCCGATTTCCGGCCTAAATCTCCGAGATTCTTCCGTTCTTCCAGCAACAACCTCCCCGAATGTTGTACCAAATTCCTCTCACAATAATACCTATTGACCTCTGGTTGGCCGTCTGATTCATTTGACTATCACGCGTCCTTATCTAGCTTACTCAATTCAGGTACTCGTATAGTTCATTGCCCAGCCTTGGACTGAGCATGTCACGGCTGCCTATAAGGTGGTTCGATACTTAAAAGGGTCTCCGGGGACAAGGCCTCTTATGTATGCTAATATTGTCCCCACCTTATATGCCTTTTATGATTCAGATTGAGGAGGGTGCAAAAGTACTCGTCGGATTTTGACTGGCTATTGTGTTGTGTTTGGCTCTGCAGCCATTTCATATAAATGCAAGAAATAACACATTATATCTCACTCTTCCACTAAGGCTGAATATCGTTGTATGACTGATACATGTTGTGGGCTCACCTGGTTGCTTAGTTTTCTCAAAACATTTGGCTATCATCATCTTACTCCAGTTCCTTTCTCCTGTGACAGTAAATCGGCTTTATACATTGCATCTAACCCGGTGTTTCACGAACGGACTAAACACAACGAGATAGATTGCCATCTTCTTCATAAAAATCTTCAACGCGGGGTTATTACTACTCAGTATGTTTCTTCTTCTGATCATCTAGCTCGATTATTATCCAAGTTAAGTGTTTGTAACTTGTTTCAACCCCCTAACTTGAGGGATGTTACACATACAACTACTAACAGCAAGCAACTAGCAAGTAACTAAGATCAAGCACCTGAAAGACTGATCAAGGACAAGAGACACGAGTCATACAGCTCATCTCTCCTCTACTCCTCTGTCATTTACTATAACAGAATTCTCTTCTAGAAAGGTTCCAGAAGCTAGTCTAATCTCTGTACATAAAAATAATGTATCTTTTATTCTCTGATCTTGAATAAACATTTTACTTTCATGTTTGAGATAAATACGTAAATAGTAATTATTAAAAGAAGATTCTCATGTCACGGGACTTTCATGTAAGCCAATTTACCTATAAAATCCGGTGTTTTTATGCTCCATGACCCATCTATCTTTAGTATGAATTGAGCAAAATGGTAAAAATAAACTTGGGTCGTCAAAAGATAGCTATTAGAAGAATGACTAATAAGAGCAACCTTGTCTTGACCTTCTCTGAAAGGCGTGGAGGCTTGTTCAACAAAGCCACTGAATCTGCACCATTTGTGGTGTGAATCAATTAGTACATTTTTAATTCTGATAATGATTGTTTGTTTTTTTCTAATAAAAGCAGTTAAAACGATTAACATGCAAATCCAACATAAAATAACAAAATACAATATAATAATAATATTGTATTCTAATTTGCAACATAATAATCTCATTCCAGTTTCCCTTTTAATTTGAATAAAATTTCGATAAAATTTTACAACTCTTAGAAACTGTTAATATAATAGTGGAGTAATAGGAATTGAAACACCCTCTTATTGTTTTTTGGGTTAAGGGGCAAAAACACCCTGTAATTAAAAGGGTGAGAGCAAATAAGTCTCTCTACTTTATTAAAAGTAGTGGTTTTAAAGCAACTTTACAGATTGTTCTACGAAATTAGAATTCATGCCAAATTAAGGCCAACTTGCACTAGATTTTAAAAAGTTATCAACTTGCACTACTTAAAAAATTATTACAAGAACATTTTAAAATATTAATATTAAAAATTAATTAAAATAATTAATAGGAAAATCCCGGATAAATTATAAATATTTCGACAATCAAAGGATTCTGGTGGAAACACCGCAAATAATTTGGATTACATTCAAAAACTATGGTAGGGATCATCACTGCCATATATACATGTAAATATAATTGCAGACAGGTGAAAACTACCAAAGTAACTTGAGGATCACAATCGAAATGAGAATATCCCTAAAAAAATTGGGACAATTCCATTTATCCTCCTCCATGCCAAGAAAAGTAAAACTAGAGAAAATTATACAACACAACAATATATTAAACATAATTACAGCCACAGGCGGCAATGAAACTGCATTAGGATATATACAAGAAACTGTGTCAAGTATTTCAAAATATGATGTTGATATGGAGTGCCTTGAGCAGTGAGGTGGCCATCTGCTTCACCAAAACTTGTCCACCAGAACTTTGTCCATCTCGACGCTCCTCAATTAGATTATGAAGCTTTTGAAAAGTCATTCTCCACAATCAATTGCTTTGGATGTGGATGGTGCTCATATACAGCCTAAAATAATACACAATTAGTCATCAGTCATCACTATGACAAGATGTGAAGCACTACAAATTTCATAACAATTAGAAATACAATCAGTTAGAAAAGAACACCCTGTAGTGCCCCGAGATGGAACTCAATTTTTAACCTTACACTTACTTTAATTTCTGCAACCAATATGTATACATGAGATTACAACAAATCCTTTAGAGCAAGGTCCAATGCAATGCCATAAGTGGTGCATTTTCTATAATTTAAAATCAAATTTCAAAAATTTCAACTCCAAAAAAGTACTATACTTGGATGCAAATATACATCCTTGTTTTAAATTTGAAACCAAGGATGCATTTATGCATTTAGCCACATCATCAAACTACTACAAATGAGATGAATGTTGTTGTGTTTTAAATGAAACTTAGGAGAAATTGACAAAATTGTAGATAAATTGGGAAATATTGATTTCAAAACGCATCTAGTATTGGAGTTGAAGTTTTATTCTAGCAGACACTTTTTGTGTCAAGTTATAGTTATTTTGAATCTTGTATTGGACTTACTCTTAGTAAGTACATTTTCTGAACATTTGAGGCTTAATATCTAATTAAGCTCTTATTCCCGATTTAAACTTCTTTAAGAAGAAGCGACACAGGAGTATTAGGACATACGTAATAATTTCAAGAACGGCTCCAAAATATTAGAAAATGATGTTCTGGACATAACTTAAAGAATTGGGTTAATTGCACTTTGCACCCTACTACTATGTTTCAAAAACAAATTTGTACCAGAATTTAAGAAATTCAGTTTACACCCTCATACTTCAACTTTGAGATTCATTATGCACCCTTTCAGAATTTTGTTGAATTGAGTAGGGGTAAAATCGGAAATTCAACAATATACTTAATCAAAATAAAATTTAGCTTGTTCAAATATTATTAAAAATTGTATATTATTTTATAGCAACTATAAAATAATAAATTTTAATTTTCAAAATAACACTATTAATTTTACATTCGATTATCATTCTTTTAATATCAATTTCAAAAATTTTAATACTCTACTTAATTAAATTTAGTTATATAATCAAAATTAATTGTTAAAATATTTTTTTGTAGAATTACAAAATACTAGAATTAATAATATAAAATGAAATCAAAACTCAAATTACTATTCTCATTTTAAAAATTAAAACTTACAATTTTGTATCAAAATTCAATTTTTAACATTATTTTAAAAGATATGAAATTAATTTACTTAATATTTTCGCTAGATTTTCAATTTCCCCTATTCAATTCAACAAAATTCTGGAAAGGGGTGCATAATGAATCTCAAAGTTGAAGTATAGGGTTACAAACTGAATTTTTCAAAGTTGTGATACAAATTTGTTTTTGAAACATAATAATAGTGTGTAAAGTGCAATTTACTCTAAAGAATTTGACCAGCTTTGGAACAGCATACTTTCTCAACAGAGCTTGCTCTACTTTATTCTTGTCATTATCATGTGCCAGACAAATAGCAATAGAATCTAATGTTGTAACGGACCAAATGTTATCATCAAGTAGTCTGAGGTACACATCTAATCTTCCATGAGCACTCAACAGCTCCCTTGAGTTACGTGATGCATGTGCCATATCACAAAGCAGAGGCAATGTATATCGTTTCAAAGGAGATCCTGATATGACAAAATGCATCAAGTGTGGAATAATCCCATTTTCTGCTGCTTGTTCTTGCCGCCTCTTATTTATCTTGCAGAGATTAAATAGCGCGTTGAGGACCTTCAACAAATTAATCAAGTCAAAAAGAATCCCATCGTGATCTACTTTAAACCTTTGATGTGGCCTAAGCTTACAATGCTCAACACCACTAAACTCAAAGTCTTGGTAATGCATTCACTATATGTCAGGAAGGCAGCAGTAGTATAGTAATTGTACTATGCCAAGTTAAAGTCTTAATAGTATATACAGATATGGTGGTATCAGGTCATTAAGGGTAGTATGGTAATTGCTGAGTTGTTTACATTTGCAGACCAGTATAAATCGAGTTGTAAGATTACTTTTCAGATGATGTTGAATATATGAAAATGGCTTTTGCCATCAATCTCTTTCTCTCTCTATAATAATTCTTCTCTCTTCTCTCTAGGGTTTCTTTCTCTAGAAATCTATCTTGTTCTTCAACTTTCTCTTCTCATCTAAACCCTCATCTGTCTAACTCTGTTTCTCATCTCATCTCTTCTTTATTCTCATTTAATTCTCTGCTGTCTAGCTTGTTACTTACTTATCTAAACAAAAATACCAAAAACAGTAGTATTCTAGGTCAGAACCACACCAGTTCCTGACACTATATTATGTAGATCTAATTTTATATTCAGAATCATGTGTGGACTAACAAGATGAACATTATAATGATTTTGTAGAATGGAGAGAGTGTTGAGACACAGCCCCATATTGAGTTGTGGAGTTGACAATTAAAAAACATTTTTGATTCTTCCAAGTCATAGAGAACTTTGCATTGCATATTTTCCTATTAGAGACATCAGTTTTAGAAGTCCAATAACTTGGCACAAAACCACGCAAATAGACGAGACGACTTTCAAGGCATTGAAATTTGAAAATATCATAGCACTAGAAGTTAATATAGTAATAATTCCTTTAGAGGGGAGAGGAAGGCAAGGAGATGGGTGTGTATATACATGTACACACACGTGAATAAATAAATATATGGGTAGAGACATAGAAAGATTGTAAGAGATAAAGAGCAGTATCTCTGGAATACAGATTCCTGCCTCTTGCCTATTTAAAATTGTATAGTTAATTATTTCAGTTGTACTTGCTTTTCCATTTTGTTAATTCTGGTCAAATAGATCTATGGTGTTGGTAAATTACTGCTTTGCACAATCAAAATCATAAGTTCACTTGTGAGTGCTCTGTTATCTGGATAGCTTCAAACTGTACCTCCCTGATTACATAACACAGTTTCAAAAGATACATCCTACTCCATGTCATCATTCATCAATACTTTAATATTGATCTCAGCATGATGTGAGGTGGAAGGAAGAACCTTTTCGATGAACCTTTATTCGTCTATCTACATTACAAAACCGAGGATTTCTGACTGATGGTCTCTCTGAGTACTTCCTATCTTACCCCCAACCTTTTCTACTCCAGTCTCTAATCTTAAAGATTTCCAAGTCACCCTGTGTTAGTACTGCTGGTACAAAAAAGGTTTACACTATCTAAATAGCAAGAA